>NC_072737.1:142918154-143131677 GCF_026930045.1 Uloborus diversus
TTGCTGATCATTCTTGTTGCGTATGTAAGAAACAGTTTTTTTTATTGACAATAAAAACTGTTGGGCCTGTGTTTAAACTTTTTTTAAACGTCACCTCCGCTTGAAGCAACCACGATTACCGTTAAAGCTGAGATGAGCGGTTTTAATTAATTTCAACCCTTCATCATTTGTGTCCAGACCATGTTTCCCGAATGTCATCACAAGTTCAATAAACGATTGAAACATTAATTTACACATATAAGCCGCAATATTCAACGTTACACATCCTTTCAGAATGCAAATATTGATTCGTTGAATTAATGACGAAAGCACTGCCATTCATGAATTAAAATATCGAATTGCTTGCTGTACAAAATTGTCTTAATGTGACAGAGGATTAGTATTAACAAATATACTATGCTTGCAGTAACACATACTTAAGCTGCAACATCCCTGCAAATGGGAATTATGTTCCAAAATGAAACCAGCAGCTATTTCGATTACCTAAACTTTGAATATAGTTAATGTTTAAAATGTGCTTTTAACGTGTTTAAGATTTAAATTTTGCAACTTTAACTGATCACCATGTAGTTTTGGTAGCTATAATTTTCACGCCTCACCACAATGTTTCGAAATAATTGTTAAATACGCAACATAACATTTTTAATGATCTCAGAAATTGTTCTAAAATGCTTTTAAAAAGTTTTAACTTTTAAAAAAGAAAGTATTAATTCACAAGACACACAAGACAATTTTATAAGACGATCCTGATTTTTTTTTTAAGAAGAAGAATAACTAATAATCAATTTCGAAATTTTTATAAGAATGCAAACATTTGAAGGATATTTTATTAAATTTCTTACTTGATATCACACTCCGTATCATCATTAACTAACTGTACCTGTGAGGGCCATCAGCTTTTTAGTCACTTCTGATCGGAATTAAAAATATAAGCAATGTAACATAGAGTGAGAAGTGTCAATCAGAATTGTAAGACAATCCTGGCTATCATGGCAATATTTTACAAATTATTTAGCTCCAAAGCCTAGCGTATTTAACCTTTCCGGTGTAAAGAAACGAATATAAACTCTCACTAAAAATTATATTATTGAAAAAAATATATAAATTGAACGTATCTTAAAACGATAATGCTAGCAAATGGTTAAGCCAAATTTCGGCAACCGTACCAAATTCACAATTTTGGAAATACTTTTTGAACGGTTCTTGGCTCTTCAAAACATATTTTTCATTTTTTAATGATGTCTTTTAAATACTTACTCTCATTTCATTCGCAAGCAGTGCTTTCTTCCATAAAGTAAAAAAAAAAAAATAATAATACGTGACAGCATAAACATTTTTTTCCGTCAGCAGTAAACCTGCTCTTTTTTATTTTCATTGAATAACTTCTACAGAAATAATCTCATAATTTCATAGAAATAATCAGTTATTCTAATGACGAAGTTCGTCCAGTCTGTTTTTAAATTATGTAGGGGAATGTGGGGCAAAGTGGTTAAAATAACCGAGTTTTTTTTTCAAAATGAACAAATTGCAATTTTGTTTTGAAAATTACAGTACACAAAGAAAGAATATTGTGTTTTATAATAAAACTTGCGTTGAAACAGTATTTTTTATTTTTTGGCAGTTTAATTTAAGTTAAAATAAAAATGGAAATTTTCATTTTTTTTTCCATGGGGCAAAGTGAAAACTAATATTTTTTTAATGAAATATTATTTATTTGATTATAAAACTTATTTTTCATCAAAAATAAAAGATTGAATGAATAAATGAAAAGATGAAGAAACAATGAACGAATAATTAAATGAATAAATCAACTAATATGTGAAGAAAAATAAATGAGCGAGTAAAAGAATGAATAAATAAGAAAATAAGTTAATGAATGAATAATAAGTAAATAACTAAATGAATTAATGTAAATGAATTAATTAAAAAACATGTAAATGATGATGATCAAAATGATTGAAAAAAATGATTGAGTGATTAAATGAAACATATTATTTCACTTTGCTCCATCCACTTTGCCCCGCATGTACTTGACTAATTGTACAATTCATTTAAAATTCAAATAAGCTTAATACAAACTAAATTAATACTACATTAAATATTAGGAGATCTCAATTAATATTTAAAATGGTAATAACAAGAACTTTATCAGTTTTTAGTAACAAAAATAATTTTTCACTTACAACAAAATATTACAGTATGAGTATCATTTTTCACAAATTGACTGTATTACCAAATGCTTTAACCTTCGGCGGTATTTCTTTCTGCCTGGAGTAGATACGTATGGTACTACATAGTTAAAATAATAACATATAGGTGGAGCTAAAAGCAGAGTAAATATTTCAACTTTTCACTTTCCCCCGCTATTTCACTTTGCCCGATGTTCTCCTACATTAGTAATAGCTGAGGTGACGCAATATAAGTTTATCAATGAATAAAGTATTAAGAAATTGAGAAAAAAGGGATCAGAAGAGTTACTTTTGAGAACAGTAGTATGCCATTATTGCTACACAGAAAAGCATCATAACTATTACAATGGGGTTGTTTCCTACAGTCAAAAGTAGTACTTTTTGTCATTAAAATTGATAGAAAAAGCAAATAAATAAATAAATAAATATATATATAAATAAATAAATAATAACATGGACCCAGAAAATACTTTTCTGTTCCCAACAGTTATTTTGTAATTATTTTTTTTTAAATGTCCGATTTTTCAAACAAGGCGTGGTCTTGATGACGTCACAAATGATGATCCTTGGCGCATATTTCTTCCGCGTTTCCAAATTATGATAATCATTTCTATTCTATTCTATTTCTATTCAAGAGTCACAACTGACTACAACTGTATTTATGTCGAGGTCTGCATACTAGTGCCTTGCCTCCATTATTTTATATACCGATAGATGGCAGCACCATCACCGGATCGAACAGTTAATGAGAATTTAGAACTAGTTCAAGAGCTAATAGCTACCTGGTACTAGCACCCCCAGAGGTATCGTTTCACTTGGAGGACATTGAGACCACGAGCATATTTAACGTCGCCCAGTCCCCTTTAATGACGACGGTGGGTCTTCGACCAGCGGGGATCGAACCCGAGCCCCTCCGGCCCCGAGTCCAATGCCCTACCGATCAGGCTACCACGGCCCTTATGATAATCATGAAGAGAAATAAAATTGCGCTCTACGCTTACTATCAACCATATTGTTGCCAATGCACGTGAGTAAAGATACGAGTTAAATATTTTGTTCTGTGAATGGCAACACTAAATGGCATTTCGTCATTTGTGATGTCATCGGCAGAAGCGCAAAAATGAAAGCTTTATTATTTATAAATGAAAGCTTTATTAAACTTATAACAAATCATTTAAAAAATGGTCAGATCCTATGTTTTTAAACATGATCTTTCAGAAAAAAATCCTTTGAAAATTTTAGAAACGACCCCATTTAAAGTAAAAAGCTAATAAAATTATTTTTTTATCTTGTAAAAAAAAGGAACAAAAGAAAGAAGTACACAAATTCCCATTTAGTAATTGCTATTTATTTCAATTTAAAGAAGAAATAGATAACTACAAGGGCAGCTATGCATTCCTAAATGCTTAGTTCTAATACTAACATCTGCATCTTTTATATAATACTTCGATCATTTTCAAAGTTGTAAGAAACCAAATTGAACATCTTAAAATCGAGCTTAAACATTTAATCCTTTTTATGCATGAAATATTTAGGAAACAAAATTAAATTAAAAATATATATATATATTTTTTTTTTTTTTGAAAAATTTAAAGTTTTTAAAACTTATTTAAATAAACTATGCAAGATTTTGATTTTAAACATAACAAGTAAAAATGCCATAATTTTCTGCATAATTTAAAAACAGCTAAAGTTTTATGATCCACATCAACAACGCAAATGCGCCAATGTTGCTTCTCTTTCAAAGTTTATGCTTTGTTTCTTGCAGAACACTTAAATTTTACGTTTTTTGTTACGACGCTGCTAAGGTTCAATCCCGCCAGAGCCTTAAAAAAATGCCACTTTTTTATGACATTTTTCTTAGCTATGTTCTCGTTTTCAAGCGTATTCATTGGGGGGGGGGGGGGCGTGACTTCTGTGACGAAAGTTGTCATCAAACTTTTTACGTTAAATTTAAAGCAATATGCAATCTGGAGAGCTGGTGTTAGATGTTTCTGTAAAGCTTATCATAAAAATATAGTGACTGTAAAGTTTATAAAAAATATTTTAATTTTAGAGATCAAAGAAACTTTTTTTTTTCTTTTGGTTTAAAAATGAGCAATATTGTTTCTTGTGATATAAGTCTGCATTCTTATGTTTTAAGATTACAGAATAATTTTAAAATATAATGAAAATCGTGCAATTATTAGAACTTTTTCTTTTCATTAGAATTACTCTATCATCAAATCTTGGGTGTGAAAACAATCAAATCATTTGATTATGCAAACATTAATAATAATAATAATAATGATGATGATGATGATAGTAATAATAACCGTAATAATAATACTGATGATGATGATGATGATAATAATCGTAATAACAATAAAAATAATAATGATAATAATATTAATCTTTATAACAATAACAATAATAATACTGATAATAATAATAATGATGATGGTGATGATGACAACAATGATGATGGTGATGATTATGATGATTATAGTAATAATAATAACGATAGCAATAGTAATAATAAGATAAAAGTTTAAAAAACACACATTCCCTAATTTATCACCTTAGTTTTCTTACTCATTAAAAACACCCCGAAGGATTGGTTCGTAGCTTTTTGTGTATAAGCCTTCGAAGAGTTTAAGCTTTTCGCCTTAATTAGTCCGATTGTTGCAGGGAAATGTTTAAAGAATAAACAAAGGGAATGAAAAATGTAGAGGTTATACGCTAAAGCTTTAGGGACAAATAATGAGTTTAACTTACTTTAAAACTTAGAAACAGGATTTTTTCATTTCTATGTTTTTTTAAACACATCCCATTGGTGCGACGCATATTCATTCGTCTGTAACGCAGCATTGATAAGTTTTTAATATGTAATGAAATGTAAATGGTGAGTTTTAAAATAGACGAATAGACATTGATGTCTATCTGATATCTTAGGGAGATATTTTTCATGATACTATTTTTTAAAAAACCTCTAAAATAAAATATAATTATCAAAATAATAAAAGAGAGAAAAGAAGAGAGAGAGAGAGAGAAGGTATACGATATTTTTCAAAAGAAACCGGAATATATTCGTCGAGCCATATACCGTCCAATACAGCTTTGAATATACTTCGGCGCGTTGAATTCCACATGTTGCTGTCACGGTGTTACAGTAACATACGTATTTCTTCCCGTAAAAATTGAAAGAAGTTAAAATCTTTTGCATAACGTTCGATTTTTTTATTCATTATCTTCTTTTAGTACACTTATGTTCAACGTTTTAAAGGGACACCTAAAACTTATCGGACATTGTTAGCTGACTAAAAAACAAAAAAAGTAAACAACACTAACCTAAATCTATCGTGAAGCAGTTCCGTGGGGGGGGGGGGGGGGGGGGGGACACTTCCCTTTTTTTCCGATAATGACCACCATCAAAATCAGAATCTGGATCCGCCCTTTAATGGTGAACGGTTTACAGCATTGCAATGGGAGTACATTTTGTTTTCTTTCACTAGTTCGATCATTTTTACTTTTATTAGTTTTTGAGCTAACACTATACAATTTAACATATTTCTAGTTGTCTCTCTCTTCGATTGTAATAATACGTTCATTTCGCTCGCTCATCAGCTTTTCGTCCTAATCTTGTTTAATCCGGTAAGTGAAGAATTATATTGTTATATTTATTGTATACTGCCCAGTTATTTAAACTATTTATAATTTAGCAATTTTTTAAACATTTTAATGTATAACTTTTAAGTATTAATTATTAGTGTTTAATTATTTTAATTTATAATTGAAAAGGGTCCTAATTTATAATTTAAAAAAGTAATTTAATTTATAAATTTTAAATATTTTAATTTATAAATTTTAAATATCTTAATTTATAAATTTTAAACATTTTAATTTATAATTTTTAAACTTTTTGGTTTTTAGTTTTTAAATATTTTAATTTTTAGTTTTTAAATATTTTAGTTTACAGTTTTTAAGTTTTTTAATTCAAAACTTTTGATTATTCTTAATTAATATTTTTTAATGAATCTTTCAAAACTTTAAAAACTCTTTTAAATGAACGAAGTCATTGCACGTCAAAAAATGTGTGAGTCATTAGAAAGACTGATATTGTCCATACGCCTATTTTAAACTATAGGTAGAACATGGCTAACCTGGCAAGTGATCAGGACCATGGTGTGATCAGAATCTTTGTAGTCTTTACAAAGCTGTCAAGTTAGGTTTGCCGAAAATACACATAAATGTATTGGATCTAAAGCTCTTTGGTAACCAAAACGGCAGATGAAGGTCGGTCATTTCCTCTAATTAGGGGCTCTAATCAAAATCACACAGCACAATCTATTTTCAATTGAATCTTTACGAATTACACTTTGAATGTCCATTTTGCAGTAGCGATATTAGATATGTATTTGATAAAGAATTAAGCTCAGTTTAACTATCTGGCTTGCTAACTAGTCCACTTTAACTATAACAATTACGAGCATATACAGACGGTTCGAAATCCCTTGAGGGGTTTTATGCGGCACTTGTAACGTTTAATTAAGAAGTTATATTACATTCATAGACCAATTCTATCTCTAACAACAATACCATACACCTAACTGAATTATCGGCTATGTACCAAGCATCGAAAAGGGTCAACAGATGTAAAGATCATTTCAAACATCATAACATATATTCAATTATTGAATCAAAAATGAAAATGCTTCAAAATGGGAAAAAAAAGTTTTTTTTTTTTTCACTCAGAAAATTTTATATCGATTACATTTCTATAGGGGTTAGTTGGGTGAAAGTTCACTCTACTTCAGCGTTTCTGAATTTGTTTGGTAAGTGGAATTTTTTTGATCGGGATACCTTTTTTAATGAAACCCGTTTTTCCCTCAATAGCGTGCATACAACATTCTGTGGATGGTTTATTTTCAAAAAAGCGATTTTTTTGTTTAAAAGAATAACTTTAGAATATAAAAAAGTAATTAAAAAAATCTCTAAACGTCTTCAACCCGTTTCGAACAAATTTTGGAGGTTTTAACTTTAATTATTTGAGTTGTAACTATTTTTTATTCTATCAAACACATCCTCATTACCCGGCTCAGATTATTTTCAGTACTAAGTCTATGGTGATATTTAGATTTTGTCGACATATACATTGAGAACATAAATTTAGTTGCAAATAGTAAAAGTACCAACAAAGAATTTCGAGTCCAGAATTTCACTAAATGGCATCATTTTAAATTTCTGGTGCAAGGAAGGATAAAATGCCATTTTAATAAAAGAGTCGTATTCTCCAAATAATCAAACACTTTTTGCATACGTACACTTTTCTTCTTTTTGAGAACACTTTTTTTGTAATAGTTATTAGAACCGTTTTGAGAACACATGTCATAATACTTTTTGAACACGGACACTTGTCCGCTTTTTTAGAACACTTTTTTCCGGTTAGTTTTCAAAACACTTCTAGAAACACTGTTCGGAACATGTATTTCTTTTTAGCGCACTTTTTAGACACTTCATGGATAGTGTAAAAGAATGGTTTCTTAACACTTGTCCTAAACATTTTGTGGTACACGTTTTGGTACAGTTTTTATGATATTTTTCGGAAAAAATTACGGATCACTAATATCCTCCCGGCATATGTGCTACACAAGTATAAAAAAAGCTTATAAAAAGAAAAAAATATGCACTAAATTCACTTTTGTTGAGACTGCAGGCTTGATGATGGGTTTAGGCTTTGACTCAATATGATTATTAGTCTGCATTATTACTATGAAAATTTAAAATCTAATGGCATCTCAAAATCAATTGAATAATTCACAGCAAAATGACAAACGAGCAAAAAAAGGAGCAGAAAATTGTAGTACAAATTCATATTTACTACAGAAATGACATCTAAATCTAAAATCAGTATGTACGTATAAATCAGAGATGAGTTCGTAAATGTTCCAGTACCAGAAACACCAATGAGAAATAATTAAATAATGACTTCTCCAATTTGTGTAAAAGCGAAAGTTAATTTTCTTGAAAAGAAGCGGCGTCCCGATAAGTTCAAGCACCAATTCACTCCTGGTTTTAATGTGTCTCGCATAACTGAAAAACTGTACGGCGTGATAAGTTAAAATTTTGTATGTAGCCTGGGGGTAGTCTGGTTGTACACCTCCCTTTTCGGTTGTTCTCAGCGGTTCCAAAATAAGCGTTTACACTTTTTCTTTTTTTGAGACAAACTGGTGTAATTTTCAATACAATTCAAAATATAAACGAGCTGATGTGTGCATCACATGATTTCCTTTTACTCCAATTTAATGTCATTTCCCCATTACTGGCAATTTTAATGTGATTTAATAGTTTACTCTCTAAGTATCAATAATGGCCAAATTGAAACAGATTTAAAAGAAGAAAAAAGCTAAATTTGTCGTCAAGTTCGCGACAATACTTGGTGGCCAAAAGATTGGTGATATATCGTCAAGTGTCCGACAAATTATAACACCACTTGAGTTTACATCAAAATTAACAATAATTTACCCTCAAAAAGGGGCAAAAGACACCTTTAGAAACACCTGAATGCAACCAAAAGGAGAGGTGCACAACTGGACCCCATTAGGAGTCTACATACCAAATTTCAACTTTCTAGGACATGCTGTTCTTGAGTTATGCGACATACATATGCACATACGCACGTTCGCACATACGCACATACATACGTACGTACAGACGTCACGAGAAAACCCGTTGTAATTAACTCGGAAATCAACAAAATGGATATTTTGCGTGTGTATACGTTCTTAGGCATTTATCCACGTGTGGTAGAGTCGAAAAAAAAAAAAAAAACAGTCAATATTCATTCGGGGATGAGCAAAATAGAAATTAAGGTCGATTTTTGAGTGATTTTTTTTTCGTGAATACAATAATTCCTTTTTTGTAAAAGGAAGTAAAAACGATATTTGCGTACCTGGTTTTTGGGCTGTCTTGGATTGTAAGTAATTCTTTGGCGGAGAAAACTAGCCATTTTACCGCGATATACGTCCATCATTCAATTGAAAAAAATGATGAAGTAATTATTGAAATATTTACTAGTGAAAAATCACTACTGTTTCAGAAAAAAACATCCATCATCACAACATCACGTCACATGTTTTGAATTTAGGAATGATGCCACTTGATGATCATCTAAACAGCTGTTCTCTTCAGGAAAGAAGTGCCAAATGGTGGCTGCAAATATGGGGGAACTTTTGATATGATCTAAAACCCCATGGACACGAAATACACAGCCGTATTGTGCATTCACGAGGAGAAGACACTTCGGAACGCCTCCCCGAAAGCAGAGCTAATTTTAGCGCGGGGGTGATCGCTACCGCTTGCAATTGAGACAACCCTAAATTTGGCGGGCATTTAAATTTGTGAAAATGTTTTCGTGTTCTTTCCTTTCGTTTCTAGCTTTGCGTAATTGTCGTCTACGGAGAATCTTTACCTTTTAAACTGAAAATTTCAAAACTATAAATATTGTATTTACAAAAAAAAAAGTAAGGTATTTTGTTTTCCGAATGAAACATTTCTATTAAGGATAGGCTTTCTGAATTTTGAACGATATCCTTTTAAACATTAACGTCCTATATTCGAAATTGCAAGTGCGCTGATGGAAAAAAAAGGGGGGGGGGGGCAGGAAAATTTCATCGCCATACAGACTGTGGTATTGAAATGCTTAAGGGTCGCGTTCTTTTTGAAGACTTAGTATCTCTCTCTATCTCCCTCTCTCTTTTCTTGAGGGGGGGGGGGAGGTGACTCAGCAGCTGGGTCTTTGATGCATCTGTATGGATTGTACAAAATTTCTGATAATACAGAGTGGATATACAGTCAGTAGATCTACAGTAGCAGTTATTTTTTAAAAATGCTGAAAACATTATTCAAACAAAATTTACTCCCCTCCCCCCCCAAAAAAAGAACCTGGTTGAACAAAAGGCAGGGACTGGCCAATTGTTCAAGAAAGGATTTACATGTGAGAAATAAAAGTAAATGAGAAAACAATAAAAAATCAATCTGAAATATATTAATGCAATTGACTATTAAAATCAAGATTATTTCTCTATGTATTGCATAAACGTTAATGTTTAGAAATATGTAATAATTTTCGGTGCTTTATAAAAAGTGACTTTGGTTGGAATACTGTTTTAAAATTATAGGTTCATCGGTTAGGCCGTCTTAACAGATGACGACTACCCCCCAGGGCGAGTATTTGCCAGCGCGGAGGGGGGGGGGGGGGCTAACCAATTTCGTTTCTACGGGAGCGGCAGAAACGAAGTTAGTTATAACACTTACACAGTAGCTTAACGTCCACACGGATTGCCCATAAAGGATGTTACACTTCACCTTACCCTCTCCCCTCGTCACATCTCACGCAATGTTCGATGAACATATTGCCATAACGAACGCTTTTATTTGAACCAAAATTTGTGAAGTCACATTTCTTGTAATCCCCTCCTTCCCCCTTGAGACTAACTCTCAGAAGTTCTGGAACCCGGAACCCTCCCTCCCTACATCTTTCAAGCGTGACATCACTTGTGAACGGCTCCTTAGGTTTGCTAAGTCACTAAAATCGCACTAACAATTGTTTTAAGGGAAAAGACCGGCTCCCCCCCTTCCCCCCTGGATAGCGCTAGTCACAATATTTTTATGATCATGCATGTTTTTAGCAAAGAATCATATTGCACCCCAGTAAGGAAAGCGACACAATTCAAAATTTGGGAAAACCGTACCGGCTACTGATTGAAAATCTAAATTTAATGCTCTTTCTCGACACAAAAATCGCAAAGTTAGTTCACCTAAATGGTGCGGGGGGGGGGGGGGGGCAATGTGCGATATGTTGAACAACTGAATAGGTTGACTGTAGCAACGTTTCTTGCTAAAAATTACGCCTTTTACATTCAGAGTCAACGACGGATCCAGAGACTATTCAAGGAGAGGGGCGATTGATTTCACACCTTTACCATTTTATAAATTCGCAAACCTCCACTCCCCTTCCAAACACCATGAAAGATCGTCTCATTTCAGTTATTTTGGCAGGGGGGGGGGACTTCCTTTTCTACAAAATTGCTTAGGAATGTACCAATCCCTATCCCTTACCTTAGCGCCATCAAAGGTGTCCTATAATAGTTTTTCTTTTTCTGGGGGAGGGGGAAGGGGACTTCAATTTTCAAAACTTTCCTGAGAAGAGCCCTTAAACCCTATAACCCTATTTAATATCACTAAAATCGTCTAAAATTGAGTTTTTGGAACTTTGAAATACTTTCTATATAAAGTTCGGATCCCTATCACTAAAGTGTTAAGATATGTGCAACAATTTCATTTTCCAGACTGCAAGAGCTTCGTAAAACTATTGAAGATAGGCTAAAACAATTTTCAACTTCAGTATCAAAAATATGCCGTGGAAGAGTTCTGCATCTCGACTCAAGGAAGTGGGGATCGCCCCCCCCCCCCTTGTATCCGTCCTTGTTCGGAGCTGTATTAGAATACGGGCAACAAACTTTTGCTTATTTTATGATCCCCACACGTAACGCTCTTCCGTAAAAGTACTGGAAGAACTGAATTACTTTTAGAGTAATCGAAAAAACTTGGGAAAAAAAACATATATTTTTTCGTATTTACAAAAATAAATGGGTCAAAACAGTAACATAAAACGTTGTTTCAGGCACTTATTCAATTATTCTGTAAATAACCATATTGGCATGTGAAAAGTTTTAATTTTTGTTTTGTTCCTTTTTTTTCCTTTTTTCATTTCTGAAGAATAAAAGCCATATTGAAAAAAAAATAGTACTAAAATATTGAAATGTGTCACACAGATGCAACTTACCTACTGTGGCTTCCAAAATTGTTCGTACGCTTTAAATGTGTGTGGTTAAAAATGAAGTGCCTAGGAATTGAAATAGTAGTTCAATACTTCTTCATACTGTCTCAACATGGTTACATCAACCCAACATTTTTTACAAAATATTGACTGTTTGAAATGGGCCAAAAATGAGGTGACAGAGAAATATTTTCAGAAAAATTCGAAATTAAAGTTGTCGTCTGTCGTTTTCTTTTTTTATTATTTTTTCAATGCAGTGATAGTTAAAAAATCGTTTGGTATTAATTTTTGCTTGTTTACTTCACAAATTCTACGTATTATTTTCAAAATGGCTCGAATTCGCAAAGTAACAACAAACGCAATTCGAAAATGTATTAATTCTTCATCATATTCGAAGTAAAACAGTTCGAAATATTGCAAAAGTAGTTCATTTATCCCAAACTACTGTGCAATACTTAAAAAAACGCTTTAAAGAAGAAAAATGGATCGAAAATAAGGTGAGAAATGGTTGACCAGCAAAGTTAACAAAATGCGATCAGAGATTAATAATTAGAAAATTCATGAAAAACCCACGTTTGAGTTCTATGAAAGTTTCAGCATAATAGAATGAAACATTTTCGTTTCAATTTCACCTGTAACTGTTCATCGTGTTTGCAGAAAATGTTTAGTTAGTATGAAAAACAGAAAGTTTAGGATTTCCTTTGCAAAATCAATGATAAATTAACCCTAAACGTATAGAAATACACTGCAAATCTTAAAATACTTTTGAGTCGAAGTCTTTGTAGCACACCTTTTTTTCGAGAGAGAAGATGGAAGGTGATTTCTTAGAAAATTATAGAACACTTGTCTTCTTCCAGCGCGATAACGATGGCCAACTGGCAACCTTCCTCAGTGTTGGTCTGAAGCCTCATCCCCAAAAGACGCATATAGAATCTTCCGATACCACGTGTTGGGGGCGTGGCCAAGTCTTAACTGCTGAAAAACGGACAATAGAATGAGCGAGTTTTTGGGTGAATAAACTTGTCCCTATGCCGGTCGGTCCCAAGCCCGGGAAAATGGGGAGGGTTTTGTGAAAATGTAGCATCCACACATGTAAAACGTACACCCTTTACATATGCTTGATCAGATCCAGTGGTGCAGCGAAGGCTCCTCCCCCTCCCCCGAGTCATTGGTTTCACCATAAATGCAAATTCTAATGCAGTAGTTTATGCATATGAAAGGGATGTTTTGATTAAAAACCCCTTCAGGAGGTATCTTTTATCAAAAATCCCCTTCAGAAGGTATTTTTGATCGCCCCCCCCCCCCCAGAAGGTATTTTTGATGAAATAAAACTCTCAAGACGTAATTTTGATTAAAAAAAAAAGCCTCCAGAAGGCATGTCTGGCTGCGCTAGTGATCAGATCTGTATCTGTTTAGCGGCTTTTAAGGTAGGTCAGTCAGTAGGCGAAGGGTGCCACAGGACCAAAATGATATCTGAATGCATGGCGTCTAGAGGCGTAAGTAGTTTTGAACTGTTTCTGAAGGAGGAGAGGGGACTCTTGCTTAACGGTCAGCCCCTGAGAAGCCCTAGATGGTAGTACAGGACGAGGGTCTTTCATTGTTTACTAACTGTAAATAGATCAATTTTGAATAAGAACAAACTCCAAATGCTGTTTGCATTTCGTGCCAAAATCCCGCTTATAATAAGGAAGTATTATTGTCTTAAATTCTCTATTACAATATGGTTAACAGTTACTAAAAATCTCCATCACATTAAGGATAGCAGAAGATAAAATTACTCGAATGACAAAGTACAGCAGTTAACGGGGGTTATGAAGAACAATCCCCGGTTCCTGAAAAGACCTATAGAATAGGCCTGTTCTGTTCTGGAAAACTGGAATTAAAAAAGAGACAATATTCTTTAAAAATAGAATAAGAAAATCTGTCTACAAAAACTTATAAGCATGAAAACAAGTCTTAGATGTGCACTTAATGGATTTAACGCCATTTTTGGAACGAAAAAGTTATTTTTTAAGAAGTTTTTTAGACATTTAAAACAAGTATTTGTTTAAAACAAGTATTTGTTTAAAACAAGTATTAGTTAAAACAAGTATTAATTATTTTTATTTTTCTTTATTTATACTTCAAGTATTATTATTAGTTATATATAAAACAAGTATTATTATTAGTTCAATTTATTTTCTTTGTTTATATTTCTCACTGAGAGAATAGATTTTGTTTTTGTGCTTCATATTGTGCCTCTTGACGTACCTCTCCGACTTACAGTGAAGAAGACAGAAAAAAGGGAAAAAGTACAATTGTTTTTCCCTCTCTTATTTAACTCAATACATTCGAATACCCTTATAGCGAGCCCTGATTTAACGAAAGCCCGGACTTAGCGAGGAAACCAGAAATACTTGCTTGGTATAATGTTAAATCTATGGGAGCATAACTCGCTTTCAACGAGCAAACCCCGCTTAAAGCGAGCAATAATTTTGTAATTCATAAAATTCCTATTGACTTTCAGCTCAGCTTATCCTTTCTGGGTAAATTTTCTTTAACATTCCTAAATCAACCAAAGATAGGGATAAATCATAGATCCAGAGAACAAGCGATGCCCTTTGTGGAGAAAAGAAACATTTAAAATATACATACACTGTTAAAACCAGGAGTGCCACATTGTTGAAAAAACGGTGCCTCTGGGTGAAACAGAGGCTAGGAAGTGTCGTTAAGGTGCTTTTGGTTCCTCAGTGGGTGAACGACGTCAACAAAAGTGCTAAAAGACCATTCAATAGGAGAGCGATTCCTTGCGCATGCGCTCTGACTTATCGTCCAACGACAACTTCAATTTCAATGGCAAACGAAGGAAGTTGCAACGAAATTTACTTTCACATTGAATGAAGAACAAAACTGAAAATTTCGTGGATTAATCTTCGAAATCTCGCGTAAGTAAAGGCATCCTTATATATTATTTCTGTAGTCTGTTTTTGGTTTCTACGCGAGATTTTCCTCAATTCTTGATCGATTTCTTTGATTTACACCGTATTTTAAAGCTTATCGTGCAGGCTACTGACGAAAAATAGACCCACGGTTTTTAAAAATTGTTTTTTCGGGCAAAAAAATCTGTTTTAAGAACCAGAATGAGGTTTTCGGTTAAATTTATGGCTTTAACTTGCACTGTTACCGATAGAGCTGAATAGCTTGATCGGCAGAGTGTTCGACTGGTAACCAGGAGAATGCGTGTTCGGGCCCACGTCCGGACAATCTGCATCAAAAAATTAGAAAAATATTGCGCATTACATGAATAACAAATATCAGAGAATACATGAGGTAGAAACGCTCCTAGCTGTTATGAAAACTAGATGCAACACGGAGCTAAATTGATACTCATTTGTAAGTTTTTTTTTTTTTTTTTTTTTTTTTAAAGCTTTGGCTCCGGGAAGAAAATTAAAGCATAATGTAAGCGAATATATAAGTATCAGGTTTAAGATTTCAGACTACAATGGAATTGTTTTTTGTTCAGGAAAAAATAATAAATCGTATATTGAAATATAGATTCTTCTAATGAGTTTTTGACACTTTGTATAAATAAAAAAATTACTACCTCAATTTGAAGGGTAAAATATTGTTACAAATTCTGTAAATAATAATCATTGTAGTAACGTAACCTGTAAATAGTTTCCCGTAATGAATATACAACCCCTTAACATATGGCTAAAGTATACAACCCCCTATTCTTTTTTTTCTTATTTCATTCACTGATTTTATCAATGAAAGTGTAGTTGTAGAACGTTGTAGCATTTTTTGGAATCTTTGAGAGATTTCTTTTCGGTGTGTATACAAGCCGTTAGCGATGGATAAAGTGTTGAGTTTCGATTGAGATTTCGAACTGAGAGCATATTTGCTCTGTTTATAGCGAGTCATTTCGCTGTGTTGTTTTCGTATTTGGAAGTAAATACGTGTGTAAACGTTGAGTTTACGGTGTTGTGTGATAATTGCTTAATTGCTGATGAATAATTTAGCAAGTGTTGACGATCTTTCCTGTACATAGTGTAAATAAATTTCCTGTGATTTTATCAAGAACTGTGTCTTCATTTCAAGAAAGTGGAAGTCGCACCGAATCCGTTACAATATATATTTCTTCTTCTTCTGCAAAAAAATAAATAGCGTATCACATTTTTACTACATTTGAAAAGCTACGCTTAAAAAAGAACTTGGTTCAAATTATTTTGTATTTTAACCGTGCTGTTAAATGATTAACACGTGCTGCCATCTAAGTTATAAAGGTTCAAACAGCCTGCGATAACAAATTGTAAAAATTTTTAAAAATAAAAACACTTCTCGGCAAGAAAAAAAATTTAAAATTACCTGTGGGGTTTTTTTTTTTTTCGGTAGAGCGTTCGGCTATAAACTGTCTGAACTTCGGGCCAGTTCGGGCTGTAGGACATAATAGCAAATTTACAGTAATATTACGCATTACATGTACTCATAACATACAACAGATAACACACGTAATAAAATAAATGCAGTGGGAATGCTATTTGGTGTTTCGACTCCTTTATGCAGGCTACAGTTATCATTCAGATAAGTTGATTGCTAATGGAAGGGTGTTCTTCCCTTTTTTTAAGCTTTGACTCCGTCCAGACCACTGAGCATAATGTAAGAATAAAAAAAGTATTAGATATACCTCAAGGGAATCCTTTTTGTGCAGAAAAACATTTTCATTGTATGCTGAAATGTAGATTTTTCTAATAGCAGTGTTCGAACTTTTGTACAAATGAAAAAATACTACGCCAAATTAAGGGGTCTAAGGACCTTTAAACTTTAAAATTTTCGATTTTCCGGAAAAAATATATGTTATGAACAGTTTAATTCTGAACAATTTGATACCTTATTTATTACTATACGCCAAAAACTTTTCGAGTTATTGTAAAAATGCCTAAACTTTCCCCGTAGAGATTTATGTTAACAGTGGTGCCGGTTTCTTCGGTTTTCTCGTTTTGCGCGCATGATATCTCAGAAAGTTTCTTATATATGTCCGTAAAACTTTCAATGTATGTTTATCTGGTTTATATTTATGACCTGAACCTAAATTTATTTATTTTTTATAATTATTTATTTATTTTTTTGAAATTTGGTAGGTTAATATCGAATATTTCCAAAATTTTGGGTAAAAAAATATTTATTTTTAAATATTAACTTTACCTTTTTAGTTGAAATTTAGGTTCAGATCGTTAAGATGTATCAGACAAACATGCATGAAAAGTTTTACGGAAATATATAAAAAACTTTCTGAAATATCATGCGCGCAAAACGAGAAAACCGAAGAAATGGGCACCTGAGAAAAAAGAGGCTTAAACAGCTGCTGTTAACATAAATCTCTACGGGGAAAGTTTACGAATTTTTACAATAACTCGAAAAGTTTTTGGCGTATGGTAATAAATAAGGTATCAAATTGTTCAGAATAAAATTATGCATAACATATATTTTTTCCAGAAAATCGAAAATTCTGAAGATTAAAGGTCCTTAGACCCCTTAAAACTACGAGTTTTAACCAGTAAATCTTTAATTATTTATTCGAATACGATACAAAACATTAAAATTATTATCAACTTCATTAGTAAGAAATCATTTTCTACTCCTGTGCTTTCGGCTGAAAAAAAAAAACATTTTGTCTACGTTCGAAAAATTACACTTAAAAAACGGACTCAGTTCAACTGATTTTGGTTTTGAATTTTAAGTGTTCGATTAAAAGAAAAACAAGTGCGGGCTTTTAAGCCGTACAGGTTAAAGAAGCCTGCTATGGGAAATTGTTGAATATTCAAAAATAAAAACACTTATTTTTTCAACTGAATTTATTACTTCTCTAGAATGTTTGTTTCAATCACTACGTAAGATCTTCCTCATTCTTTAATCAAATTCCATGTCTTACGAATAATTTTAAATCGTATCATGCTGGCTAATGACAAAACATAGACGCATGATCTTATTATATTTTTTTCGGCGAAAAACTTTTTTACTGTGTTTTATTACGCATTCCTTCAATGAATAGCATTCGAAAAGGAAGGCACAGTTGCTAGGTTTGTTGGAGCGTCGTACTGTTAATCAGAATGGCGCCAGTTCGAATCTGTGCCACTAAATATCTCTTTAATGTTTCTTTTTTTCCGTCAGATGCTCACATGGGCAGGACTGTATTTGCTACAACCTGTTTTTTCACATGCACAATTATTGTTTTTTCACGAGTCACTACTCAGCCACTATTTTAATGATATTTATGTTTGCACTGAAAATACGTACAACCAAAAGGTGAGCAATGATCAATTTATTATAATGTAACGGATTCGGTGCGACTTCCACTTTCTTGAAATGAAGACACAGTTCTTGATAAAAACACAGGAAATTTATTTACACTATGTACAGGAAAGATCTTCAACCACTGCTAAATTATTCATCAGCAATTAAGCAATTATCACACAACACCGTAAACTCGACGTTTACACACGTATTTACTTCCAAATACGAAAACAACACAGCGAAATGCCTCGCTATAAACAGAGCAAATACACACGCTCAGTTCGAAATCCTCAATCGAAACTAACTGTTTATCCATCGCTAACGGCTTAAATACACCGAAAAGAATTTTCTCAAATATTCCACACGCTTCTCGAAATGCGTTGACCGTTATCAAATTTTTATCAATGAACAAAAAGGGAATAGGGGTCGTATATTTTAGCCATATGAAAAAGGGGTTGTATATTCATTACGGGAAACTATTTACAGGTTACGTTACTACAATAATTACTATTTACAGGATTTGTAACATTGCCCCCTTCCTAAGGACTGCACGTCCCGGGCAGTACAATCCCCAGAAAGGGTGCCAAACTTCTATCACAAGTTTACCAATATACACATTAATTAATAACTAATAGTGCAAAGGAAACACAATAATAACAAGAAATATTACTAAACATTAAAAGCAAAAATTAATTATCTACAACTTTTATGTTATCAACCATGGTTGTTTACATAATACTCATGAACTATGGCCATAGTATGGGGCTAACCGATCATAATGTACAACCCTAGGTTTTGCATTAGGTGATTTCTGGATCCTCACTACGACGTCATTTAGTCGGTTAAGGACTTTGTAGGGTCCATCCCAATGCGACTGCAATTTGGGTGACAGACCTTTCCGTCGGATGGGATTCCATAACCAAACCTTGTCGCCTTCGTTGAATTCATGTCCAGTAGACCTTGTGTCGTATCGGGTCTTCATCTTCTCCGCCGCGATGTTGATTCGCTCTCGTGCGAAGTTATGAACGTCTTCCAACCGGGCCTGGAGATCCTGGATGTACTCCTCAGGCGATGAAGGCGCATCCGGAGGACGACCGAAGACGAGATCACAAGGTAGCCGAAGCTCTCGTCCGAAGAGCATCTGAGATGGGGCAAATCCGGTAGTCTCGTGGACAGCACTGCGGTAGGCCAGCAGGAACAAAGGTAGCTTCTTGTCCCAATCCTGTTGATTTCTGGAGACCATAAGCGAGAGATTATTTAGGATTGTGCGGTTAAATCTCTCCACCATGCCGTCCGATTGTGGGTGTAGTGGTGTTGTCCTAGTTTTCTCAATTCCGAAAATTTGACATAGGCCCTTAAACACAGCAGAGATGAAATTCCTCCCTTGATCGGAATGAATCTGCAAAGGTGTTCCATATCTCGAGATCCAATGTTGGACTAGAGTCTCTGCTACGGTGGTAGCCTCTTGATCTGGAATGGGAAATGCTTCCGGCCATTTGGTGAAGTAGTCGATGGAAACAAGAATGTATTTGTTCCCATCAGCAGTTCTTGGAAGAGGACCCAGGATGTCGATCCCAATTCGTTCGAAAGGAGCTCCAACGTTGTACAGATGTAGCTTCCCTCTGCTTCTCTTCTTCGGTCCTTTACGAGCAGCACAGGCGTCACAAGAATGGCACCACTTCTCCACGTCATCCTTCGCCTTGCTCCAGAAGAAGCGCTCCCGAACTTTATTGAGGGTTTTCAAGACACCAAAATGTCCTCCAGTCGCACTACTATGTATTTCTTTCAGAACATCTGAAATCCTTGATCGGGGAAGTAGTAACTGCCACCTAGATGTTTTGCCGTCGTCAGATTCCCATTTCCGGTGTAGCACGCCGTTCCGTAAATGGAGTGAGTTCCATAAAGCCCAGTATCTTTTTGTTGCAGGACTGAAGATAGAAACGTCCTGCCAGCTAGGGCGTCGACTGTCACTTTCCATGAACTCTAAAATTGGTTTTATGTCGGGGTCTTCAAGTTGATCTTTTCGAACTTGGTCGTCACTCCATGGATCAGGTTCTGATGATATTGGAGTCACTGTCATCTGATAGGCGGTAGAGCTAGTCGTTCCATACTGTTTCTCGATTCGGGAACAATAGTGGCAGTTCTCAGGACAGGGTCTCCTTGATAAAGCGTCAGCATTACCGTGAGATAACCCTTTTCGATGCTTGATTTCCATGTCATATTCCTGGAGCCGCTGTATCCATCTGGCTATCTGGCCTTCCGGATTTTTGAAGTTCAAAAGCCAAGTTAATGAGGCATGATCTGTCCGAAGCAGAAATTTTCGGCCGTAGAGGTAATGATGGAAGTGTTCTACAGCTTTCACTATGGCCAGTAACTCCTTTCTGGTGACGCAGTAATTTCGCTCCGATTTTGATAAGCATTTGCTCCAGTAAGCGATGACATGTTCATTTCCGTCAATTTCTTGGGATAAAACAGCTCCGATGCCCTCGTTGCTCGCATCAGTGTCCAGGATGAAGGATTTTTCAGGCTGAGGATAGGCGAGGATAGGCGTTGATGTTAAAGCCTCCTTCAGTCGTAGAAATGCATCTTCGCATTCTTTGGACCATTCAAACTTTTGCTTGCTCTCCGTCAGCTTATGCAAAGGTCGTGCAATGATGGAAAAACCCTTTACAAACTTCCTGTAGTACGTGCAGAGCCCCAGGAAACTTCGCAGCTGATGGATGTCTTCGGGACGACTCCAACTCTTGACTGCAGATACCTTTTCTGGATCGGTTTGTACACCTTCAGAAGAGATGATGTGACCAAGGTAGTTCACTTCCCGGCGGAACAAATTACATTTGGACGGGCTTAACTTCAGATTGGCTTCCTTAAGCTTTTGCAGCACCTTCCTAAGATTTGCCAGATGTTCTTCGAAACTGCGTCCCACGATGATGATATCGTCTAAGTAGACCAGACAGGATTCGCAGGAAAGTCCTCTTAACACTGTCTCCATAAGACGCTCGAACGTAGCTGGTGCATTGCAGAGGCCGAAGGGCATCACTTTAAACTGCCATAAGCCTTGTCCAGTTGTAAACGCTGTCTTCTCTCGGTCATCAGGGTGTATCTCAACCTGCCAGTAGCCGCTCTTCAAATCCAGGGTCGAAAACCACTTGTGTCCGGAAAGAGTGTCCAAGGTGTCGTCTATCCGTGGAAGAGGGTAACTGTCTTTCTTGGTGATTTCATTCAGCCGTCGGTAATCGACACAAAATCTGGTGGAGCCATCTTTCTTTCGGACCAAGACGATGGGAGAGGCCCAAGGACTGGATGAAGGTTCGATTACATCATTCTCCTTCATCTCTTTCAGAAGGGTTTCAACCTCTTCCTTCTTAGCGAACGGTAGTCGTCTTGGATGCTGTTTAATAGGGGGGTGTTCTCCAGTGTAAATCTTATGCTGCGTTAAATTCGTACGGCCAACATCCTCCGATGTAGATGAAAACAGATGCTTGAAGTCGTCCACCAATTGTTCCGCAGCAGTTCTTTGATCCTTCGATAAGGGTGCACTCCCAATTAACTTCGATGTCAAGGACTCAGAAGACACATTCTCGGGGGAATTGATTCTTCTAATGATGCAGTTTACTGGAGTACAAGTTGCTAACACTTCACCTTTCCGGATATTCCTTGGCCTTTCACTCACGTTGGCGACTCTCACAGGAATTACATCCTTAGAAAGGTCCACAAGCGTAGATGCTACCAGCACTCCTTTTAAGTAATTGCTTAGGTTAGGGTATTCAATGATTCCAAATCGAAAGCTATTGCTTTCTGCAAGGGAGCCAGGTATTAATGATTCTGACCTTGAGGGAATCGATATATCTGTTTGGGCTATTATTTGATGAGCGGATTTTATATCACTTTCTGCAGGGAAAACGGCTATGTCTTCTCTCATCGAGTGCAGCTCATTAGTCTTGAAGTCGAGAGTGAAGTCATATTTCTTCAAAAAGTCCAATCCGAGAATGAAGGGGTCCGTGATGTTAGCGACGAATGCCGTATGATGGTAGGTGGCATTCCCAAACACTATTTCCAAGTCCACTTTACCGTCAATCTCGATCTTGTCACCTGTCACAGTCTGGAGACTTACGCGTGGCGATGTCCACAGCAGTTTCAATCCAAATTCACGAGCCACATCTGTCCTAATGATTGTCACATTGGCTCCAGTGTCAACAATCAGTCTGCAGGGGTTCCCATTTACATGTGCGTAAATGAAAAGTCCATCACTGCCACTACTAGAAGAGGAAATCTGCAGAGCTTTAGTGGTGGTGATTTCCTTCCCTCGCGTAGCTTGGCGAGTAGGACAACTCCTTCGCAGGTGTCCTTCACTACCGCATTTCCAGCACTTCTGCTCTTGTTTCTTTTGGGCTGTTATGTTGCTCAGATGTCTTGTCAAGTCACCGAGTTGTCTCTCAAGTTCAGCGAGGTGGGACGACCTGGAATCAGACTCATCAGCTTCCTGAGTCCGGATTAGATGGCGATCCACACGGGTTGCTTCTTGGGCGGCCTCGTATCTCATCGCATACACAACAGCAGAATTCAGGTCTTTGACATCCGCCATCCGTAGAGCTTTCTGGATTTCCGGATCTCGAACCCCGTCGATGTAGTAGTTGAGTGCCAGGTTGTCTCGAACATCCGCAGGGCAGTCGTAAAAAGCAAGATGAGACAGTCTCTCGATGTCCGCCGCAAGCTCTTGCAGGGTTTCCCCAGTTTTCTGGAAACGGGACTTCAACTGGAGTCGGCTGAAATCTTTCTGGCACTTCTCACCGAAGCGAAGCTCCAACGCAGCTGTGAGGGCGGCGAAATCCAGGCGCTGGCTGTCCGGAAGGGTCTGGAGAATGTCCGCTGCGTCACCTCTCAGGGATGCTGCAAGATGACAGGCCTTGGTAGCAGAGTCCCATCCGTTCGCTTCCGCCACTATCATGAATTGAGTTTTGTAAACTTGCCACGAAGTTTTCCCATCAAATGTGGCAAGTTTAATGGACGGTCGAGCAACCGATGTGGGAGCGCCAAACTGTACAGAGCTGCTTTCCGCGGTCGCCAATCTCCTTTCCACGTCCTTAAAGATCTCTTCTTTAAATAGATGAAATCTTCTATCTTCATCTTCAAATTTATTTTCTACAGCATTGAATCGGCTTTCAACGGTATTAAATTTTTCTTCAATAGCATCAACTCGATGCTCTATGTCATTAAATTTATTTTCCATCACAGTCTTTACCGAAATAAGGTCGTTTTTAATTTCTTCTTGGTTAGACGTTAAGTCCTTTTTCAGCACCGTTAAATCGCTTTTTAACTGGTCTTGATTTGCCAACATACTTGCAGTCAGATCACTTTTTAATTGTTCTTGATTAGCCGCCATATCATTTTTTAATTGTTCTTGATTAGCCGCCATATCATTTTTTAATTGTTCTTGATTAGCCGCCATATCATTTTTTAATTGTTCTTGATTTGCAGTAAAACTTTCAGTCAAATCACTTTTTAATTGGTCTTGATTAGCCGCCAATTCATTTTTAACAGAGTTGATTGCATCAAGCAGTTGTTTTAATTGTTCATCCATTGCGCGAGTAATCACCATAAAATTAAAGTCCAAATTCAAAAAGTTTTTATGAAGAAATGTCCAAAGTCACACTTACTGCAAGAAAGTCCTGAAGTAGCCCCACGTTGGGCGCCAAATTGTAACGGATTCGGTGCGACTTCCACTTTCTTGAAATGAAGACACAGTTCTTGATAAAAACACAGGAAATTTATTTACACTATGTACAGGAAAGATCTTCAACCACTGCTAAATTATTCATCAGCAATTAAGCAATTATCACACAACACCGTAAACTCGACGTTTACACACGTATTTACTTCCAAATACGAAAACAACACAGCGAAATGCCTCGCTATAAACAGAGCAAATACACACGCTCAGTTCGAAATCCTCAATCGAAACTAACTGTTTATCCATCGCTAACGGCTTAAATACACCGAAAAGAATTTTCTCAAATATTCCACACGCTTCTCGAAATGCGTTGACCGTTATCAAATTTTTATCAATGAACAAAAAGGGAATAGGGGTCGTATATTTTAGCCATATGAAAAAGGGGTTGTATATTCATTACGGGAAACTATTTACAGGTTACGTTACTACAATAATTACTATTTACAGGATTTGTAACAATAACGTTGTATTTAACGAGGTTTTGTTGCTGATTCCTTTAAATTACATGCCTTCTATTCTGCGCTTACTTTTTTCGGTTCTTCTTCATAATGTTCTTCCTTTGAAATGTACAAAGAGCGAAATGCCTTATGAAACGATTCGAAGCACAGTGCGGAGTTCCGCATGGGTCGACTAGTTTGATCATATTGTAACTCTTAGAGCTTTCAAACATATTTAAAGTGATTAAAGTATGTTGACAACTGCTTATTGTTCCGTTAACCTTAGTAAGTAATCAATATCTTGCTATTTATATCCTGCAAAACTGTTACCTAAAACTATCTATCAGTACTATCTTGAACAACAACATTAAAAATAAAAACGTTTAAATCAACTGATAATTGAATTGCTAATTCCGGAATAAAAATGCATCGACGTAAACAGCCTATATACCAATGTCTATTTCTTCTCAATGAAATAACTACGTAATGGAAACGAATAGAGCAGCAAAGGCAGAGGGGAAAAAAAAAACTGCGTGAAAAGATATCTCTCACTCAGCGTTTGACTCATGAGTTTCACATCGTGTTTTGGTTAACGTATCTTTCTCAGGCGTTATTGCATGAAGCGAAAATGTAGTTATCTACTCGTTTTTATTTTTAATTAGTATTTATCTTGTACGCATAAGGATACTCAAATATCGAATCTTATAATAAGTATTGATAAGTTATGCTCGATTAAAATTTTAAACGTTTATGAAACGCTTTTATTTTCCTATGATTCTAATCTAATGTTACCTAATATTTCTGGTTGTTCCGGAAAATGATTGATAAATACCTTCCCTGTTCATTTTCGGTACGGATTATAGTAAAAATTGTCAACAACACTGTCACAATTACTGAGCAATTCAAGTGTGAATATAAGAAAGTTAGTGCACGAACAGACAAATTAAAGTCATGAACACTTCTAAACTATGTTCGAAAGTTGAAATGTGATCAAATGCCTTCGTATATATAAATCGAAATAAATAAAACACAATTGTATTCAAAAACGCACACAACACGGGGGGGGGGGGAATCTCTATAGGAAGCAATAAAGGTGCCATTTTTCTCACCTAGGGTACCATCTTTTCACCTACGGTGCACGTTGGGTGAAGGGAGCCAGTTTTTCACCCTTGCTAAGGGTGCAATTTCGGCCCTCTATCGGGTGTCGCTGGTGAACAAGCGTTTCACCCCTGACAGGTGCCAAACGCAACCTGTAATTTTAACAGTGTATGTGAGTACAGTGCTGGCTAAATTATTAGACTAAAGAGTTTTTTTTTTTGTACACTATTTGCATTAAAATACTATTTATTTTACTGTTAAAGTACAGTACATACTGTACACTGAATATTACGTTATTTTAGCATAATTTAATGTTTGCAGTTGGCAGCATTGTCTTCTTTGTTTATGTTCTTTGTTTATCTACCTACCAGGAACATAACCTCAATCAGCTTAGACAGTTCACTAGTTCTTTTTATTAGTGTGTTCTGTTATATTTAAGGTTAGTTTTAGGTAATTAGTGAATATGTGTATGTGAGTATTTGTAATAGTGAGTATAAACAATTTTTTACCTCTTTTTTTAAAAAGTTAAGAATTGGTGTAAACCTTGTGAAAAGTATGCCAAAAAGACTTAAAATGCTCATCAAGACCAAGGGAATGCATACTGCAAACTAAATATCAGATAATTATTTTACTATTCGTTAATGTGTCTATAGCTATGTAATCAATAAAAATTTGCTTTTAAAACAGTCTTAGTCTAATAATTTGGCCAGCACTGTATATGTGTGTTCCTCAAAAACAAAGGCATAAGAAACATCAAGACCGTTCAAAGCTAAGTAACAAACGTACTTGGTGTTTTTCAGTAATTAAAAGGAAGAAAAAAGCAACTATGATGAGTTTTTAAGATTTTTTTCAAGAATCTGTTTTACTAGCACATTTTTTTAACGAGCAAGTATTGTAGTTCCTTTGCGTACATTTACAAGCGAGTTCGACTGTACTCAATCCTGTAAGTTAACTTGCTGAATTATACTTTAGTGAAGCATTTCCTAATTTCATCAGTTCTTGGTAAGTCATGATAAGTCACTAAAGAAGTTGGATTTCGCGCTAAATGTAATGTGAATATTTTTTGAGCAACATGAAACTAAAAAGGGAAACTCATAAACATGTTTCTAAGAAACAAAAAAGTAAGTTTTTTCCTTTCAAAATTTAGACATGTTTTCGTAAACATAAAACATATAAGCTTTTACTTGTGTTTTTTCAATTTGTTTGGAGATTTCCTTTTCACGTTTTCAAGGTACAAAGATTTCAAAAGTTTTGTTTCTCTGCGTAGAAATATTTTTTGGAGCTAAAGTTTTGCTGGTTATTTTTCTTTTAGTTTACAAAGGATAACATTCATGAATAAAAATTTAGTTGTGTCTGGATGTGTATAATGGTTGAAAGTGCTTTTCAGTATACATTATTAGGTTTTTTAAGTAGGCATATTTTTTAAAACTAGAAGGGATTTTAAAGTAGCAAAATTACTACTTTACGTATTGTGAATTTGAATTGCCTGTAGTACAATATTGCATTATGAAGTTTTTTGTGTTTAGTTTTAGATTGGCGATGCTAAAAGTGTTTCCTTGAAAGGACATTAAAATTTGACAAAGATACTGCTATTTGATACGTTTAAGAGTTGACTTTCTTTTTTTTTAAAAAAATGCCTCAAATTTTACTGGTTGATCCTGTTATTACATAGTAAATCAAAGTCTGCATTCATCTAAGTGTGAGGCGCTAGTAAACTACATTTCTCTCCCGCGTACCACAGATGTGAATTACTGGTTAAGTAGGTCCTGTGGGCAGTTTAACCTTAACTTCAGTTATTAAAGCTTACAGAGAGTGAGAAGATAAGTTTACAGCGATAAAGCTTGACCCTAAAGACAGATCAGATGAGTTGAAAACGGAAGCGGAACACTTTATTTGGTGGTAGGTATGATCTCTGAAATCGCGCGAGCAGTAAAATCTTAACTGCTTGTGCGTTTTCTCTGACTCTATTAAAGTGTTCAGTTTCCACTTCCAGTTCATCCCCTATCTCAAGGAGGAAAAGCTATAATGAATTCCTTTTGCTTGCAATTCATCTCCTGAAAAACATTTTTTAGAACAAAAATGCATAAATACATTCAAATATTTAGGCAACAAAAACACAATTAAATAAAACAAAAATGATTGACTCCCCCCCCCTCCCTCCTATAAAAAAGAAAAGAAAAAATTGTACGTTTACGAAGTATGGTAAAGTAGCCATATTTCTCCTCATGTCCAATATCGTCCCCCTAAGTTTTTCTGGTCCGACACTAGGTGTCGTCATCGGTGATATTTTTCCTGGTTGCAGTCAAGAACAAACACTATTTATTTCTCGAAGGTTCATAAGTCTAGCACGCTGCGTTTCTGTTTAGGAGCACTCATTCTGATTTTTGAAAACTTGATTACTCGTAATATATTTGTAAACACTCTTTTGGATTTATTGAAATGTGTTAATTTAGTTGTATTTGATATATTCACTTAGGGTAAGCTGGAAACTCAATCATCTGAGTGTTGTGATGCGCTTAAGTTCACTTTACGTAGCGCAAGAAGCCATCACATTGGTTCTTATTTTTGTTCTCTACCAGGATTGGAGTAAAATCGTTGAAGCAGAGTAACTGCCGAAAATCTTTTCATGAATAAAAACCTGTAGAAAATAGGTACATTTGACCTAAATGCACCTCGTGGCTAAAACACGGAGCGAATTAAAATAATAATAATAATAATAATTTGTAACGGTTACTCACTCTCAGAAATGGACTTTCAAATTCGACGAAATTTTCTTCGTTTTTGACGAAATCGCTTCTAGAGATATATTTCCCGAACGAACATCTGGTCAAATTGAGGAAATTGCTTTCGTCTCTGGTTTGAAGATGCATATTTCGTCAAATGTAACAGAATATTTCTTCATTTTAATTTCGTCAAATTGACAATCATTTTCGTAGTTTTAAGAGCATTAATTTCGTCATATTTGAGCATGTTAATTTCCTTTTTTTTTTTGAGTTTATTTATTTCCTTTTTTTTGAGCTAATTATTATTATTATTATTATTTTTAGAATACAGACGAACCTCGTTAAATCGAACACTCTTAAAACGAAATACTGATAAAACGGGTTTTTTTGCAATCCCTGTCCTATTGGTTACTGTTGTCGGATAAGACAAATTCGGGTGGAGTCATAGATTTTAATGGTCCATTCAAGTTCGTTTCATCGAGGTTCGATTGTATTTTATAAGATTTGGTCAAATCTTAACTTCAGAATCTTACCACTATAATTTCCCACTTTGATGTGTATAGTCACCCTCACAGGACCGTCATTTACGGCGGGGGAGGGGGGAGTCGATTATGGGGGTCAATCCCCCTGCTTTGATTCTTGGACATTTATGTCTTTACGTTCGAAAGGAGTTGGTTTTAGTTGGGTTTCTATAAATTTTTTAAAGAGAACATCTTCTTTCACTATTGGGAAAAAATCGAAATAACGGACATGAAGCCCCTTTCCCCTAACCCCGTCTAAAAAAAATACAAGTAATTGTTGAAAAAAGAGGCACATAAAAGATATCAAACAAATCTTGATTAATGTAAAAATTCAAACCGACAATTTCTTTAAATGTAAAACTAATTATTGCAGATTCAAGTTTCATTCCGCTATGGGACGAATCCCCCCCCCCCCCCCAAATAGAGAATTTCCTTGTAAAAATCCATTTTTCGTCGGATCTTTTCCGAAATTGGCACAGATGTCCTTTGACGCTCGAGAATTCCCGTTTTCGTACCGCTATGCAGGGGGAATCCGTCGGATCTCTTTCAAATTTGGTACATTTTTCCAATGATGCTTAGAAATTCTCATAGGGTAGTTTTCTTGTCAAATTTGGGAAAGATCTGATAAAATCTTGGATTTTTGTAAGGAAAATTCTCCTAATGGGGGTTTGCTGCCTATAGCGGGAAGAATAATTCAAACCGCTTGAACTACATCGCGATGTAAGGTTGGCGATGCATCACGATGGAGAAATTCCAACATCGCCCAGCCCTACTGGAAGAATAGAAGTGCTACTTCTTCAGCAGACATAGGGTACTGTAAGAATAAGTCATAGGCCACTTTTATGCAGTTACATCAATATTTGCTGATGGGGAAATTGCTGAAGATTTACTTCTTCATTGTATCGCTTAATAAAATTCCAAAAAAAAAAAAAAATATATCAAACTATACCATAAATTTCAAAGAAAAAAAAAAAGTGCAACAAAATGGACAGCTGTAAGTTAGTATATCTTTGTTCTAAAATTAGATATAGAAAAGGAAATTACATAATCTCGAGAAAAAGCATACAATTTTTCTTTTTTTCAATTGATTATTTGTTTCATTAACTTTGCTTCTATGTAGAATGCTTGTTTGGCAAAATGTATGTTTTATTCAGGAACTTTATTATTGCAGTCATTACATACTTCATACTTCGGAAAGAATTGTGTGCCAAAATTTAGAAGAATATTTGAAAATATAAATGGAAAAATGCAGATATGAAATAAATCCTTTGGTAAAATTAATTTAGCATATTTTTTGTTAAAGAATTATAAAATATACCTTTGCTTTCTACCTCTAAGTTTTATCATTATTTACGAACATGTGTAACATGAAATCAATGTATAATATACGAACACTTAGAATAAATACTGTTATAATTATTTAAAAAGTTTTTGAGTTACTTGGGGTAATTGATCCGGTCCATTGTGCCCCACAATGAGGTGGACCAACGTACCCCACGTTTTTGGTCCGAAAATATATTGTCATATTTTTTTTCGTGACAATAAAGTTAAAAAAATAACTGCAAATAATTATAAACTGAACAAACTTAATTTAATTAAGGAGTTCAATTTTTTCTGCGTTCTTGATGAAACCCATAAAAAATAAAGTTGCAGTTTTCTGGAAATTACTTATCTTTACTGAAGTAACTTTTTCTGGAATAAAATTTGTTCTTTATAACTGTATCATGTAATTTAAATATAGGATTTGTAGGACCATTGGCGCTATTTAACAGTCACAAATGAAAATGAAAAATATTAATGGCATTAAAATAATTAGGACCGATTCAACGTGGCTCATTTCCCCCTACATAATTTGCTATTTTAAAGGTATATGCCAATTGTTGCGTCTTGCTTCGGTCTTCGCCTGTTCTGGTTCTGATTATCTCCGCGATGTTGGATCCTTCCTAAAAAGTTTTTAAAAGAAAAAATATATATAATAAGTAAATTTGTAAGTCTATGAGTGTATGCCTTCATGCACGTTGATCTTTTTCCATTTCGAGGAAAGTTTTACGATTAAATGCCGCAGCTTATTTCTGAAATAAAATAAAAATTACACAATTTCTTTCAAAATTTGAACTTTTTTTCTTTAGTTAAAACGCTTGATTCTCTTGTGAATTTAAAGAGCATCAGGTTTTACACACATATTTCTCAAATACATATTTAGTTTGATATTGATAGCTATTATTCCAGGGGAAAAAAATTAGGCAACGAGACAATGCTTTTCCTCAGCTTGCTTCTAAAATTAATTTCTGAATATGTTTCTGGAATCAGAGTTTGTTCAATCAATCGAGAATCAGCAGCAATTTAGCCATTAAACAAGTAAATTCCTTTGCATATCAAGTCGAGAATTTTCATTTTTTAGAGTTAGTTGAACAAATCAAATGTGCGACAACTATTGATCTATAATTTTTTTCCTTTATTTTATTTATTTTTTTAGCCGATCGCCAAAATACACAGTACATATTTAATTTCTGGAAGTAATATATATGTTGCAAAAACCAGGAACGTTTTCCGCTAAAAATCAATAACCTTTCTGAAGAATTCGGAAATCTCCCTAATTAAAGGCAGTCTGGAACCCTCAAGGGAAATTAGGTGCCTTTAACGTAATTGATTAGAACATTCCTCATTTACTAAGTATAGCTCCATTAATGCAATCATGGCCAACGCTAAGATAGAATTGCAAGTAAGAGATTCAAAGGAATGTAATGAAAATAGTTGATAGCGTGGCGAGCAAAGAGTTTGCTAGTTTGTATCACATAACTTTTATTTTCCTTTGAATTTTTCATGTGAAATCTAGAGGTTCGGTTAAAATTTCAGACATTTTACTTTGTATACATCAAAAACCACTACTCTAATTTAAATTTAAACTTACTGGTAGTTCATCTATAAAATGCGTCTTATGTCTGGTCTAATGAAGACCAGAAATTATCTTTTTTTTTGTTGACAATACCTTGAAGCAGCAAATATGGCAGTAAAATTAATGCTGCATTTATTTCAGCTGTAGAAACTATGTATATAACGGACAAATTCATAATTATCACAAATCAGGTAACGCAAATTGACATTGAAAAACTTATAAATTTAGCGTATTGAATGAAAATAATCAACAAAGAACGCTTATTATTGCTTTTATTTTCAAACGTGCTGCTATCTTCCTTTTTTTAAAATCGAAGTTAAAAGTCTACCTTTAATAACTTATTTTTAAAGGCGGAAAAATTGATAAAAAAAAAAATACTAAAAATATTCAGCTGCAAAGCACAAAGAAAAAGTTCTTTATTATGGAAATTAATATTTTCTCTGTTCTTTAAAATGTACTTTGTATTAAATTACTACTTACTTTACTTCATGTTTTATTATGTAAGTAAAGCCATTAAAAAAAAAGACTCCTCTACAAATAATGAACTATTGATACAACATAAACAGGAACAGAAGACAGCTGCAGATGGGAAAGAGATTACATAAACAACATGGGGTACGTCTTTAATAAGTCTTGTCAACGAGCCTAAAAAAATAAATAAATAAAAGAGGGTATCATTTCCGAAACAAAAGCTGAGAGTCACTGTTGGTATTTATTTTTTATTGCATTAAGCGCTTTTTTCTTCGATTTTCATTAGTTTGTTTTAAAGGTTACTAAACAATTATGTTAAAATGACCTTGAAGTTTAACCTGTTGCCATTATTTTAATTATTAAGTTACAGCCACGTATGCACTTCAACATCAATGCGTAAAATTAACTGCCATAAATATCATTCAAATAGATTTTGGCCAAAATGCAAAGGTCTAAAAGCCCCATTTTTGACTGCGAAAATCACTTTTAATGACCTTTAAAAAAATCAAAGGTTAAGGTTAGAGAAAAAATAAAAGTGATTTTAAACATCATTCATATGCATCTTTTTGGGATATGAGTTTCAAAAAAATTAAAAATAGTCGAGAGCATTCATCCGTTCAATCTGTATGGAATGACCCTTTTGTGAAAGACTTTTCGGTCAACCTGTATTTTCTTTGAGAAATAAAAGCTTAAAAAATGAAGGTTTTTACAAGTTGACGAAAGCTTCAAAAATGAAGCTTTCGTCAACACTCGCTTCAGAAAAAGTCAAACATACTAGTTCATTTATTAACTCTTGAATCAATGTTAGAAATTTATTTTTACAATTCCATTACTTTCCTCAAGATTATTTATATTTTATTTTCCTCACTACGTCTTCCACTTAAAGTTCAGTGCTGCATCATTTACTTTCTGAAACATACCGATCATTACCAATGCCCTGGGGTGACATCATTTGAAATTCCAATTTTCTTGCTTAGCTGTTTCGGTTTTCCTAATTGTTTCATCATCTTTTGATCTCGTATTACAATATCAGCAGCTCAGAGGTACAAAATTGGTCTCAAATCGGAATCTTTAAAATCACGGCTTTTGGAGTTATTTCCTCTAGATTTAAGATTTAAGGATTTTTCTTGAGTAAAGTAGCTGCTTCGAAAGTTAGGTTTTAACATAATTTCAAAGAATTAAAATATTTATTTTCTCCTACCGTCAACCATTTCTTCTTACTCCAGCTTATTGTAAAAACCGAAAAAAATCTTTTTATCTTTATAGTAAGCAAACATTTTGATAGTTTAAAATCATAGTTTCGAATGGTGCTAGTAGCAGAATTTAAATCATTCATTTTATTTTCAGGTTTCCCTATGTTTGCTGTAAGATTTATTTATCCTGCTAAAAAACTGACATTGACTTTAACATACGATATGGGAAGTTGCTGTACCCACGGACGGTTGTACCTACGGATGTTGGTCAGGAAATTCCGGGAATTGTCAGAAAAATCGGATGGGGGTTCAACTTGTGTGTCTCAGCTCTCTTCAGTATCTCAGGAGATTTTAACACCATCAAACGAACATGAAAAATTCTATCGCAATTTCTTAATTTTAGTAGGATCTAAGTAAAAATAAAACATGTAGGATCTACAGACCGTCAATCCCAGCTGTTTTCATTTGAAGTCGACTTTTCTGGGATTTTGTTTGGGTAATCTAAAAAAAAAAAATTCGGTTAATTTTCAAAGTTTGATTTCCGTTGGATTTTTTTATTTGATGTTATTTTCAATGGATGTTTGAAATATTTCAATATAAAATGGCTTACAAATATGCATTGAGAATAATTTAGTTCCTCAGACCTATTTATTTATTATTTTTATATGTCCATGGGTACAAAGGCCTCTGTCCGTGGGGTGAACGGGGTGTTGTACCCACGGACAAAAAAAAGTGATTTTAAAGGAAAAAAAAATTTGCAGTTGAAAGCTTTGAGATTTTCACCTGACAAAAATTGTAAAGTTAGATGATAAGTTGTAGATTCTGCCAGAAAATGTTACCAATCGATTATTTATTCAGAGACCAGCAAAAATTGAAAAGTAAATTTTGTCCGTGGGTACAGCAGCTTCCCCTACCCGTTTTTATTTTCAGTATAATAAAAATATTTCTAATTAGCTGAATTAATTTCTGATAGTTTTATCAATTATTTAGTAGAAAGAACGTGATAAGCTACACTTGAATGACTCAGGGTAAGAACGTAATACGTCACATGACGTAAATTTTCAGTAGGCTAGTTTCCCAGTTATAAAAAAAATTGTATAATTTTTCAAAGGTATTGTACATTTTGCATTCTGCAATACTAAATCCAGATATTTTTTCTCCAAATGACATAATCCATTGTCATGTTTATTTCAATTTTATGAGAAACAAAAATTTTGATCGAAAAGTCACTCTCTGTGGCTTGTCACATTTCTGCCCCGAGCTCTTCATTTATGTACGACAACAACAATGGGGTCGTTTCCAAAATTTTAAAAGTATTTTTTTCTGAAAGAGCATGCTTAAAAACATAGGATCTCACCCTTTTTTTAAATAATTTGTTTAAGTATAATATTTTTAAAAAATTACTTAAATCGGGGCGCTTATTGTTAATGCTTCTGCCGATGACATCATAAATGATGAAATGCCATTCATTGTTGCCATTCACAGAACAAAATATTTAATTCGCATCTTTACTCACGTGTATTGGCAACGATATAGTTGATAGCAAGCGTAGAGCGCAATTTTAATTCGCTTCTTGATTATCATAACGTGGAAACGTGGTAGAAAGATGCGCCAAAATGCATCATTTGTGACGTCATAAAGACCACTTCTTGTTTGACGAATCGAACATTTTAAAAAAATAATTAAAAATTAACTGTTGGGAAAATGAAAGTATTTCCTGGGTCCATGTTTTTTTTTTTTTTTTTTTTGCTTATTCTATCAATTTCAGTGACTAAAAGTAGTACTTTTGACTGAAGGAAACTATCCCATTCATTATAATAATAAAAACAAAGTTATGCTCTTAAAAGAATAAATTTCTCTAAAAATTTCAACAACGTTTTGAACATGTGCATCAATATTTATGAAAGGTTTCTTGTTATATATATTAATATATTAATACACACACAGAACTTATATACATTCCTTCCTGTATTAATATATATAGGATACATATTTATCTGGAAAGTATTTTTGTTAGTGTCAGATGTGGGAAGAGGGGGGGGGGGATGGAAACCCCTTTTAGTAGGTACTCTAAAGTCAAATTATTGATTTTATTCCAATGAACCTTTTGATATATTTTATATACATTAGTCGCATATAGATTAAGCTTGAGGTAAAACCGTTTAATAATGCTCTCTTTCTCTCAGTGGTGCAATTAAAAGAGCATGTTTGATATCCCCACTTTTCCCCATAGTGGGAAAAGTGAAAGTAGTTCAAGCATTAATGAAATATTTTTGAAGTAAGAACACAGAAAAATAAATGCATGTTGGTAGTATTTGGAGGTTTAAAAGCACAAAAATATATTTTTACATGTTCCGTGATTAAAGAAATAATGCAATGGATAACTGCTGTTCAAACAGATAGAAAATCATTGGAAAATTCCTGAAAAAACTTAATTCAACTGTTCTAAAAGTTTCCAAATTTTCGCTATTACTCGCCGAATTTGGGGCTGGGTATAAGTCGCCGAAAATGATGTCAACTTTGCGACATCTCGACAAGCAGTTAGTATATTCGCAGCTCCAATAAACTATAGGGTGTGGTGCAGTCACTGCCTAATAGAGGATGATAGAGGTAAAACTAACAAATGCCGTAACTTATAACTTGCTTTGACGCTTAGTGAATGACAGTAATTTTTTGTCGTGTTTGTGGGAAGCTTTCTTTTTCTATTCTTCTGTAATTACATTAACCACTAACTGTCTGAATTCTGTAATTTACCCCAAAGAAAACACGTGGAATGGAATGCTTTACCTTTTTCTGTAGTATTTTTAATCACCGCAAGGGAGCGTCTTCGAGCTCTGGAGTTGCGAATTACTATATGTATAAAATATATCGTTTGAATATTTTCAAAGAGAGAGATAGAGAGAGAAATGTCGAGTGATTTAGAACAGAAAAATTTCAAGCTCTGAAAATTTATCAGATAGGTTCATTCACTGTTTAAAAAAAAAAAAGGCCGCCAATTTTTTTTTTTTTTTGATTGTACGCAATGGCAGTAACAACACACAATGAATACCAAACAGTTTTAAAAAATCCGACCCATAGTTTTTATTTTCTTTGTTTGAAAATCAATTCATTTTTTAATCACACACGTGAAACTCCAAACTACTTAACTCATGATAGATTCATTAAAACTATATTATAAAAATGTAAACAAGTACTTAAATTTAAATGTTATAACAAATAAAAACTTCTGAAATTCTATTTTGTCCTTCCTTTTTTTTCCAACGTTATGCTTAAAAATGCGTTTCTTAATTTATCTATAAATAACACATTGATATATATTTTCAGTTGCAAATGAAATAACGTTTTCAATATATCTTACAAATAAATTTGAAAGAAAGTTTCTAAATCCATCCATGCTTACGTTTCCACGTTTATAAATAAATTTAAGAAAAGGAAAAATGTCATAAATTCGTAACAAACAGCGTAATAAGAAAGATACGAAATATTTGTTATTCCTGCATTTTTGAAGAAATACAATATATACAAACCTCTCTCGCTGATGTAAAGTTTTGCAACATATGTATTCTGAATTATTCAACTGACGAAAATCTGCAGAAAGATTTATAACAAGGCATGCTTTCAGAAATAATGAATACTTGAGAAAAAAATTATTCTTTCTTTTTTTTTTAAAGAAAAAAAAGAAAACTCTCAAGATACGCTTTGTTGTACGTCTTTATGCTATGCTTCACTAGAAAATTAATCTTCTCTTAACAATGCAATTTTTGTCGCAAAAGAACACTGGTTTATTTGTTTATTTCTACTTGTTTGTATGTGTATTTATTTTTCTATCGCTATTGTAGTGGAAAAATTCACACTACCTAAAACAAGACTTTAATAAAAGAAAAAAACTTCTATGAAAAAATGAATTCTTTAAAATGAATACCGTCGGGATATCTTTAGAAAAAGTAAAATACATAATATACATATTATAGACAATGCTGACGCGCTACGTGCACACAAAACCTAAAACTGATGGATGTGAAACAGGTTGCAAATTTATTTCACTAAGACGAAATCACACACACACACAACATTTTAATTTTAAAGAAAATTTTAAAGTTTTTGCTGAAATTGGCGATCTGTAGCTATAATACAAACGTCACAACAACAACGCTGCAATCGATAAAAGCTTGTGAAAATGACTCGTCATTGCGACGCGTGTAATATAGCTGCGGGCTACGGGTTTAAATTTCAGCAACGGTTTTAAGCCTTTCTTAAAAACTGAAGTGTTTCGTAAAATCGTCTTTGTGTAACAGATTTGCAATTTGTTTCGTATCTGTCTGTTTCTAGCTTCGTGTGCATATAGCACGCCAGCCTTGCGTTTGCGGCCATATGTCCCAGGATAATTCTTGCATGTCATCGTGTTCTCTACTTACCCTCCAAGTTTGTACACGGCAGTCGGGGAAATCCTGCATAGATATATATGGGGACACTTAGGGGGGGGGGGGGAGGGTCGCGGGTTTTTCGTTAATGAAAAGGGGGTCGCGACGTGAAAGAGGTTGTGAACCACTGCTCTAAGATGATGTGTTTATTGAAAAAAAAACTAACTTTTACCCCTTTCTACTTGTTAAAAGTAAAATATGTTCAAGTTAAACCTTGAATGAACTCAGACGATTTGTAACCATGGCGACGAAAATTTGTCATGGAAATAAATGTTGAAAGAACAACCTAAACTTATTCTTGTCGTCATGGAAATCTGAAAAATCAGAGTAACTTCAACCTCGGTCAAGAAAGCTTAATGAGCAATTCGTCGCTCAAAAGAAAAAAAAAAACGGAGTAACAGGTCGTGCCGAAAAAAATTCCCTTAGTGTTTACAAAAAACACAAATGATACGTTAATGTTTAACAAAAATTAGAACTTCTTTGATGACAAAATAATTATCAACATTATTTCTGTAACATTGCAGCGGATAGAGAAAATAAACAAAATATCTGTTTACATGATAGATTAACATCTCAGCTTTTGATAACAAACGAAAAAAGACGAAGCTGATTTATTGTTCGGTAACAAATGGTTCGATATTGGGAGAGATATTTGTCCGGGGTGGAGAATTTCTTGTGACGGACTATAAATTACTTCAAATGCTCATTAATAATAAGCCGTCAATATTATTCATAGTTTTGATAAGAAACGGTCGGCAAATGAGAAGAAATTTCTTTGTACAGAATGCTTCTTCATACTTGAAAATTGGTATACTCATAAAAACTTTAAAAAATAATAACTCAAATAAAAATAAGATTGAAAAGACAGGATTTTAACTTTTACTTTTTTTTTCTTTTTTGACTAAGCCTAAGCTTTCTTTAAAAGAATGTAGTCTAAAGTAAGTAATAAAACTAATGCTTGCATGATTCCTAAATGAGGACATGTGTAATATTACGTTCGCGCATAGACTTAAAAAAGAATTTAAAAAAAAAGGAAAATATTTTTTCTTTGGAAATAGATAAGAAAAATGAAAAAAAAAATTGAATTTTGACATCTGGAATTCAAATTATGTTTTTCGCAATCACGTGTGCGCGTGTGTGTAGGTGTGTGTGTATGTATGTGTGTGTATAGGTGTGTATGTGTTTGTGTGTGTGTATGTGTAGGTGTCTGTATGTATGCGTGTGTGTATGTGTTTGTGTGTGTGTATGTGTGTGTATGTGTTTGTGTGTGTGTATGTGTTTGTGTGTGTGTGTGTGTGTGTGTGTGTGTGTGTGTAGGTGCTTGTATGTATGCGTGTAAGTGTAGGATATGGTCGCAGTTTGGAGACGGCTTTCATAGGAGCAGCATCGTGAGGAGCCAGTCGACGGTGATGGTGCGGAGGGTGGCGGCGGGAAAATAAAATGATAGCACGTCAAAACAGTCAAATGAAAGCAATAAGCAATCGTGATTGCTCAAAAAAACATTTGAATCATAACAAAGAATTTTTTCGTCGATTTTATGCAATTTCAAAATATTTACTAGCTTAAATTTTGTAGTTTGAAAAAAATATTTGAAAAAAAAAAATATTTTTTTTAGTTTAATTCTTAGAGAACTACTACTAATATATCTGCTAATAGATATCTACTAATGGTGCAACATCGATGAAAAAACGTCGAAGTTTTAAAATTTTAATGTTTTTGATACATCAACCCAAAAACATCGATATTTTGAAACATCGGTGTTCTAAAACATCAAACATTTGAATGCATATTGCTACGAAGTAAACTCTAAAAATTCTTTTAATGCTAGAACTTAATTCATAATAATCAATGAATTAATTATGATTTTTGAAATCAAAGATAATATTAATAATGTTAATTAATTATTAACATTCCAAATTAAGTAATGCGTTGGGATGAATACCTTATAAATAATACTTTATACATTAAAAACAATACAATGCAAATTAATTGAAATAACTTCGTAACATCTTCTGAATTTCAGCTTGAATAATACAAAAACTGAAAGTTAATTATTAAATAGCCACGAAACTGCAGTTCTTGGATGGAATTACTGAGCTGGCGATGTATTTTATGTATTTCTGCCTTAGACCTGGCTATAGGGCGGTAACTTACTGAAAATACCATGCCTTGCCTTCAATCTTCGTGTTGAACCGAACCTTGCTTCGGTCACTCGTCTGGTCAGTGCTAATTCTATATTATCTCTTAGATTGTTTGGCACTCTTCGTTTCTTTCAGAGATTTTCCAACTCCAGCTCAGTCACTTCCTATTCTGGAGTGATGAGTGCTAATAAGCTCGAAACTGCAGTCCTTGGATGGAATGACCGAGCTGGCGGTGTATTTCAATTAAATTATTAAATAGGTAATGCGAATCAATTTAAAAAGTTTGCAAAAATTTCCAAAGTTTCATATCGCTCAGTTTACTATTACTTTAGGGGCTGTCCACAAATAATGTCACAATTTGAAGGGGGCATGAAATTGTGAATCTGTGACATAGGGGAGGGAATGGGGATCGAAAATGTGACATCGCGTATATTTTAGAGGACGCGAGATAATGAAAAATAGCGTGACATGTGACAGATTAGGGGGGGGAGTAAGTTAAGATGTCACTTTTTGCCAAGGGCGTGGGATAGAATATGCTTTAAAAAGTGTGTCTTCATTTATGGACAGCCCTTAAGAACTGTTTCGAAGTATACATGATTTTTTTTTTAATTTAGCGGGTTTTTTTATGTTGTTGCTTTTCGACGGTGTAAATACAATCACTTTCCATTTAACAAGACTTCCTTTATCTATCAATAGATGGCTAAATTGGCCAGTTATCGGAATTCACTGCAAGCCACAGTGACATTTCGTCTACCAAATGAAATGATACAATCAAGAGTGATCCCGTTAATTACAGCTTACTAAGACATTTCTTTCCTTTCATTTCAACTTCAATTAACCTCCCTCCATTAGTCGGAGAAAAGCTTTTATTTGCAACACAGTAGTATCGTTTTAGTCGTGAGAATTATCATTATTATTTAACGGATTTCTGAAACTTTTTAAAAAGCTAAGTGAGGTTTTTTTTATTAAAAATGATATTTGGATAATATTTCAATCGTGTCCTCTCTAGCGATAAGAACAAATATTGAATTAAAACTTAGGGGGGAAAAAACCCGGACCACGAGAACTGACTCTGTGTAAAGAAGAACATTGCGGGTTAGAGCACAGATAAAATATAAATAAGGCTAGATAAGGTAGGTACAGGCATTAAGACCTGTCGGTTAATAAGTCCTACACAATAAAAATACAATTTAAAATGTTCGTAGCCGCTCAAGGAAGCACACGTAGGTAACCAACACTCATAGATTGCACTTAATACTGGTTTGCAACACATTGCGCGCATGTTACGACCAGTGCAACGTGATTCATTTGCGCAGAGCGGTTATGCAACACGAATAATAAAAAATCGTCCGCAAAATCGTACTAATTTTTTTTAATATTACACTTTTATACATGGTTTTCCGTTTTTAATGCTTCTATTGATCTTTCATGGCTGAATAACATACATAAGCCAATTTTTGAACTTCTGTGCATTTCTTTATATACGGTGTCAGCGGCTATTAAGGCCTACCAAATTTGACCGTAGGTCTTATTACAATCCTTAGTATTTGTAACAATGTTTGTCTGCTTTTAATCTTGTTTTAAATATTTTTCAATATATTATGGATGTTTATAAGTAATTACGACTTTTTAATAATTGGTTCAGTGTTGTAGTAGTATTCCAAGCAGGTTTCCTGGATGGCTTTACTACATGGTTTACGATTCTAGTTCGGATGATGAAGAAGACAAAGTGCAACTCTCTCATTTAAACAGTACAGAATTTAAGGAGCCTATGCCTACATCAGAGAAAATTATGAAAAAACACCAATTGTTAAAAGGAAAGCCAGTAATTATTGGAGAATTCCAATAATCAAAGACCTGTTTGACAAAAAACAAGAAAGCGAAGAAAATGAAAAAAGACGTGAACCTTCAAAGAAGAAAATGATACAAAAGAAAACGTTTTAGTTGGTACTGTCGCGCTTGTGAGGAGGATAAGATGAATGACATGATACAATGTATAGAATGCGACAAATGGTATAATAACGAATTCGTCGGTTTGACAGTACTTGATAAAGATAATTTTTAGCCACCTAATGGCTGTTAAACAAAGAATTTCTTTGTAATTTTGAAGATTTTAAGAAAGCATGATTAATGCATATAATTATAACTGATCTCAATTATTTATGAGTGTTAACATTCTAAACACAAGGTTTTTAAAAATGTTCAATTTTTTGCTTGTTTTAAGCAAAAGTGGCCATATTTTGTTAATTCATCTGTATGTTCAATTAATATTATAATTTGTTTATTAAGATGCACAGTTTTTATTTTATTTCAAATCTCCCTTAGGCAGCCCTTATTACCCTCACCTACACTGTATTCAAAAATTTTTAAAGTAGCATGGAAAAGCACGGAAACGTAAAGACTATTACAATCACCAAGTTTTGTTAATAGCAAAAGAATGATCAAGAGCAAAAATTGAAAATTTCAAATCCCTACCTCTTTGGGAAGTTAGTTAAAAAATCAATCACAAGATTTTGCCCCAAAAGACGAACACCAAACGGAGATAATAAAAACATGTTAATAACGTTGTTTTGTCGTTCATACTTTTAGGGAGAAAAATATCTTTAGTAAAAAATCGTAGCTAATGGATTTTGCTCCATCAATTGAATGACCGTCGCAGAATTCTTTAATAGGTATTTCCTATCAGACAATTGGTTTTTTCCGCTGAAAACGCAGTTGTAGAAAAGAAAGCCATCAAAAGTGTTCTTTGAAGGGAAGTACTTTCTCCTTTGTTTTCAGAATTCTTCATCAGAATAATGAACACAAGTTCAAATGGAAAAAATCACATTTGCTATTTGTATTGGCGACTCTGGGCACTTAATTTAGTTTTCATCCTCAAATAAAGCTTGACGCTTACAAAAGAAGAAATATCTGACTTATTTTTCCAAAAAGCTAATTAGACACAGTACTAAAACAAGCATGCAAAATTTCACATTTTATACTTTATTTATGTTTTTCCTCCTGTTCATTTATCTTTCTAATAATTATGTTCTTATTTTATCTTAATTATCACCTGCCATTCGAAAAATAAAATGCATTTCCATTCAAATCTGCTTAATTTAAAGGTTAACACAAGGCTAACAGCTAACACTTTCATTTCCGGATGTAAACCGGATGTTTGCCTTAATATTTCACAGGTGGTCAGACTGTAAATGTAAACATAATTTCATTCGCCGACAAACAGTCAAAATGTCAATTTTTTTGATGCATAGTAATTTTCAGTGAGTATAAAATTAGTGTCACAGTGCCAATAGTTTTACCTCTGTTCATCCAACAGAAAAGGAGTTGAGACATTGAAATTATCTTTTTATTTACCCTAACAAAACCTACTATGTTTTTTTTTCCAGAAAAAAACACAAGTTTGCTTAGAAAAGCTGTTTATTAAAAACAAATATCAAACAAATAACAAGATTTTTTGACAGAGCCTTAAATAAAATGAAAACAGAAAATGTTCTATTTCGTCTGTCGTTCTCTAAAGTTGTTCCACCTAAAGACGAGATTCGTTCATTCTCTAAAAAACCTTACTCAATGTCTTAATTAAGAACAGCATTGAACTCAAATTTGCGAATGAAACTCATTGGCAATAAATTACTATGTCATTGCATTGGTGTGTGCTACGCCCCATAATGAAATCTTGGCAGGAATTAGAACTTCGTTGAATGTAATTTTCTCGTGGAAACGAAATTCAATGATATACTTAAGTTGAATTACATTAAAGGATTTGTTTGAGTTTTACATTGAGACTTTGCGCTGATAAGATAATAGATTTTTATTGACTCAAGATTTACTGTATTGAGAGAGCTACATGAATGAAAATTGTAAATTGAGATGAGAATAATCCCATTTTTGGATACTTCAAATGACTATCAATTTTCGTGCACTAGTGATGCTTTAATTTACAATTTTGCAGACATTTCAAAGTCTTAAAGCTTAAAGACATTCGTTACAAACCTCACATTTTCGAAGATCTATCCAAAATCAAAGGGTTGACTTCGTTTAGGATATATAGTTACATTGTTAAAAATTCCAGAAACATTTATGGTAAATATTACTGAAAATGGAGTGTTTGCAGTACAACTCGATGTGTCCCAACTTGCATGGTGGGTAGCAGAGCCGCACTTGCTGCTCGCATTTTGCGCTTTTTAACTCTTGTTTATTCTACTGTACAATTTAAATGTAAAATAGGATTTTACGATAAACGTTACTAGCAACATGGGTGCCAGTAACTTTTACTGTAAAATTTTAGGATGTTTTTAAACAGTGTGCACTTAAGATTGAGCAAGAGCAAGGAGGTTGCAGGAACCAGAAGATAGGTGCATTCACGTGGAATTATGCCTAAAATTGACAAAGAACTTCACTCACCAGGCAACTCAGTAAAAATTCCGCAGTCTTTAAAACCTTACAATTTGACAGCCGGGAGATGATGGCAAATAATTTATACGTCTATTAACATGTTTTACTATGCTCTTTCAATTGCTACTTATTTAAAGTTTTTTTCATTATTATACTAACGTATGGTTTTCTAGTTAAAATGTGTGTGTGTGTGAGTGATACTTCGTACTTAAAATTTTTACTAATAATAAAGCTGAAAGTATCTCTGTCTGTATGTCAGGAGGATGTCTGGATGTCAGGAAAATGTCTGGATGTCCGGAGGATGTCTGGATGTCTGGATCTTTGTGATGCGCATAGCGCCAAACCGTTCGGCCGATTTTTATGATATTTGACACAAAGTTAGTTTGCAGCATGGGGGTGTGCACCTCGAAGCGATTTCTCGAAAATTCTATTTGGTTCTTTTTCTATTCCAATTTTAAGAACAAAACTATCATAAGATGGGCGAGTAAGTTACGAAATTATCATAACGTGGAACCGTAACATGGGCACAAGCCTATTGGACAGATACGAAATTATCATAACGTGAAACCGTAACATGAGTACAAACCAATTGGCGAGAAAATTCACAATTCATTATTGGAAACTTGGTTCGCCTGTAAATATACAGGCGAACCAAGAGACCTTTTAATTTTTCTATTACGGGCAAAGCCGTGCAGGTACCACTAGTATGTAATAAAAAAGTTGAGGCAGTGAGAAACAAAGGAATGTAAGTGGACATTTTCAAGTTTTGAATAGAACGCGTGTAAAGATAACATCATAAGTAGGCTTTTATTGATTTTTTTTCTAAATCATGCTGTACAGCAGCACCTACCAGGACTCTACTACCATCTCTTGCCCCAAGACAGAGGAGAGGTTCCCCTACTATTTGTACTGGCTATCTCCATGATTTTGATTTTGCCACTTACATCCCTTTGCTTCTCACTGCCTCAATGGGGTGATTTCCTTCAGTCAAAAGTACTACTTTTAGTCATTGAAATGGATAGAATGAGCAAAAAAAAAAATTACATGGACCCAGAAAATACTTTCATTTTCCCAACAGTATATTTTAAATTAATTTTTTAAAATGTCCGATTTTGAAAACAAGGCGTGTGCTTTATGACGTCACAAATAATGCATTTTGGCGCCCTTTTCATAAACCTAAACTTATACAACTATTCTGTCTGCCAGACATCTAAATTTGGAATTTAGGGAAATGTTATTTCTTTAAATGAACGGCAAAATATTCAAACTGAGACGAAACGGAAGTAGAATGTAGTAAATGAATTTAGAATCTTTCAAGGGCGTAATTCTTTGATATTTCAACATCTATGAACATAAAATGCTAGTTAGACTGTAAGAAAAAGAAATGAAATAACTTTATTACTAACATTCGGAAATCTTAAATTTGCTTAGTTGGAAAATGGCTTTTGGCATTTGCCTATTGAAAATTTACAGCAATCTTTGCTAATTAAATTTTCTTCTACTTATCGTAAACCATTAATATTAAAATAATAATCATTTTACGGAACTTAAAAATCTAGATACGTCATTAGGAGAGTTTTAGTACCCGTTCAATGTATTCATGTGCAGAGTGAGATATGAATTTGGTTTTGAATTAACACAGAGAAAATTATTCATTAGGATAGTAGCGGTTTCAAGAGTTTTTTTTTTTTTTAATTTATTTTTGACTAGCTGCGTCGCCCGGCTTTGCACGGTCTGCCTTGAATACAAAAGTCATGTCAAGTGACGCGTGTTCAACAATCAGGCTTAATCACAAAAAAAAAAAAAATCCCAACAGATTGTGGGAAAAATAACCAAAAGAATTTTTTTTTTATCTCCTGATTGCAAGAAAAACCTCAAAGCAAAAGACAGTATTTTATTTGTTCATATTCGAGAAAAAATAGCAACAGATCTTTCCTCTCAATGATGCTTCAAATGTTGATACAAGTGACCCTGATCAACAATGAATTTCTAATTGATGGCTTACCTATATTTAAGCATGAAGTTAGTTAAAAACAGTTATTATTCACGTTCTAATTACCTTGGAACATTGGAAAATTTTATCTGATGTAGAACAATCAGGGGTTACAACGGATATTTTATTCTAATTTTTGCGAGATTTTTTTCGCCCTTATACTTTAAAAAAAGGCCATTTTCGGATCTTAAAATTAAAATTCAAATAGTTCGATTATTATTTATTTATTTATTTATTTATTTATTTTTTTTTTGACGTTCAAAAACCCTCCCTACGTTTTTCTCGGCTGCCCAAGTACCTCCCTACCAAACTAGGTCGAGATCCGACGTAAACTGGATCTGTATAAGAAACATACACACATATATACACATATCCTTTGTTTTATTTATATAGATTTGGATGAAAATTCATAACAGTTCCTTGTGTATTTCAAGTTCATGTTTCTTTTTGTTACGAATAACTAACAAGTAGCCTTGAAGGGTCCAAAGTGATCCCATCCAGATTTTAAAATAATTTCTTAGCAAATTTCTCCCTGAATGAATCCTTATGCCCAATGCATGTCTTTTAATGACTGAACAAAAACTGAATGCATATTAATTTCTGTGATCGTTTTTCTACACGCAAAAATGTATAGCGTTAGTTTCTCTGTCGAAGAGTGATCCCTGCAGTTTGGCTGGTGGGCAGTCGGCAGTATTTCTCATTCGGAATTCCATGCAGCTGAAAAAATAGGAAGATAAAAGTGAAACTAGAGTGAACAGTACTTTTACTTGCTACAGTACTGTTTGACCACGGATTGTATGTAATTTGGCAATCTGCCAAGTAAAGGCGATTCCATCTGAATGAATCTAGCAGGGGAGAAGGGAAAATAACGATTTGATTTTGATGCACGCGTTTTATAATGTCACTAGAGCCTTATTCATTTATTGCTTTCTCAAAAATTAAATAAGGGGGAAGAAAAATAGTTACCATGGAAACAAGAAAATGAAAATAAAATGTTTTCATTTCGTTCAGGAACGTAAAAGCAAAATGGTAATCTCAAACTTTGTCATGAATAAATAAATCAATTAATTTTTGATGTGAGAATATAGATCGAATATAATTTACATTTTAAAAATGTTGCTGAGAGCACATTTTCATTTTTACAAAACTAAGGCTAAATAATAGAAAGGCAAAAATGCACATCTGAGACAAACCAACTAACACCCCTATAAACTAATAGCTACGTCCATTTCCGCCTTTAAACCGGAAATTAACCTTTCCATGTAAACGATGGTCAGACTATAAGTAGGAGAAAAGAAAGCCTTTTCACTTTGCATTACAAAATCTAACAAGGGTCACTGTTGCCCCTTCCGTCTTTCAAGGGGTGTGCAAAAATTCCGAAACGGTACTGATTATTTCCATGGAACGTTTCGAGATTTCACATGTTTCACCTATTTCCCCGTAAAATTAAGTACGCTCACAAAAAAGTTTCCTGAATTGCTATAAGTTGCACGAATGCAGACTTTTCACTGTTTTGAAAAATACTTTTAGCTTTCAGCTTAAAAATTGGCTGGCTGCATCTTTGCAAGGCAGGAACTGTAGGCAAGGGATATGTTTGGTCCTTACTTGCAGTTTTCGCAAAGCTTAGGCCATTGTTGTTCGAATGCTTCTGGAGCTTTCTTGGTAAATCAGAAAGGTTCCATTACAATAAATCTACTTAATGTTCCCAGAAGGTTCCTGAGACATAATTGTCTTTAACCTAATATTTTCCAGGAACGTTTCTGAACGTTTTTACAGTGTATAGGGTACAATACACTTCTATAATACTAATGACTACGGTTTACACTTCCATAATACTAATGACTAAATGATAAAATAAGCTCTCAAACAGGGTTAGATCATTAAAAGTCTATATCGTTTAATTAGTTATTATTCCATTTATTGTACAACAAACATTATGAGGGGTCACACAGTCATCTTCCCTTTTTCTAATGTTAAACTTGACTTAATCCTTTTCGGAACAAAGCTCACTTTTGAATTAATTCAAATTTTAAGAATTTTTACTTTCGACCTTTTATAAGCAAGCTCTTCAAATATAGCTTCGAAAATGCCTCCAGGAGGAACGCTATAGAATCGGATTGAAACGCAAGGAAATAGGGGGAAAGAGAGAGAGACGCACACACACAATGGGTCGAGTAACCTCTACCACAAAAGATACGTAGTTTCAAATAACCCCAGTGACTTCGACTAGCAACTAACAAGTTTAAAACAATTTAATCTTCATTTTACCCGCTTGGGTTATTTTGATTCGTTTTAATGCTGACTGTTATCGGTTTAATTTTTGGGAAAGTAAAACACGAAAGCCAATTTTCGCCACTGTAGACCAAAATCCCAGGAAATTGAGACTTTAATACTAGTGCTTCGTGAAACTTTTCGACATTTGGACAATGTTCCACTGTTGATTTTCCTTCATGGCTGCTTAAAAAGGACTGTAAAGATTTTTATCCCTTTTCTTCTTTTCTTTTCCTTATTTTCCGAGAAATAACCAACTGCCTGTATACCTCGGCTGGCCGTTTTTGATGTTCCTATGATTTTTCAGATTACCGTGATGACGAAAATAATTCTAGCTCGTTGTTTTTAACATTTACTTAGAAAGGCAAATTTTTGCCGTCATGGTTACAAATCGTCTGCGTTCATTCAGGGTTTAACTCAAGCAGATATTACTTTAAAAAGTGGGGGCGGTTTTTTTTTTCTTGTGCTTGAAATCACGGGTTTTTTTTTCTCAAAAAAAAAAAAACCGTTTCGATGAATTTAATTGCAAAACTTCATCTAAATACAAAACTTACAGAGTACTTAGAGCTGAGTTGAGTTGGGTTGCATTGAAAATAGTTTTGCAAAAGTACACCAACCGTAGCTGTAGCACAACTCGATACACAACTCCGTGGCGGCAACTACTGGCCACCATTGAACGCCAGATTATCGGCGAATCTTGAATGTAAACAGACGAAAGTTGTTTGCGTTACATAAAAAAATACATCCTGCGCTCGTCGATTGAGATTTGCTGTTGTTTGTTTTGATAATTTTACAATAGGGGAGAAGTGGGTACAGTGAGGTGGGGAGAATAGTGATACAACAGAAATATATTTCCTGTTTGGATATTTCCGGCCTTGCTCCTGTTCTTTCTGCACCTGACTTAAGCATATTCACAGCAAAATTGTACATTTAAATGAAGAAAATAGATTATAAACAACGAGACTAAACAGTACTCGATTTCTGATTTATAGTTTTTGCCACAAACAATGAAAAATAATACTAATAGTAAAGTTACATTTGTTAATAAAAGTTAACAAACTAATTTCGAGGCCTAAATTAAGAAATATGGATTACACTTTCAAACTGATGACTTAACTAGAATAAAAAAATTTGCGTTATTTGAAAAGTTTAAATCTACAAATATATGCCTGCTCAACTTCAGCCTTAAAACTAATTTGTAGTAGTTTATTGACAAAACAAACTTTATGATTACAAATATTTTTCATTGCTTATGGTGAGGATAATAATGCGGAAGTATTTTAACTTTATAATTACTGTTGTTTTTCATTGTTTTTGGCAACACGTGAAAAACAACTACATCACTTTCGTCTCCCAAATAATTTGACGATCAAAACTTCAAAGCCCTTCGCAAAAAAGGTTTCACTTCAAAAAACACATCTATTAACCAATAAAGAGTTTAAGTTACTTTTTTGCTAACTGAAATAAATAAAAACGATTCGTTTATTTCAAAATTTTAGAAACACTTTGCATTATTAAAAGAGAAAAACTCTTCAAAGAAGTAAATATCACTTTTCGAGACTATTAAAGCGTCAGTTTTCATAATGATTTCTTTTTTAAAAAAGAGATAGAGGAGTGAAAAGAGATTTTATTCATATTTTATTCATCACTTTTTTTGTGAATGTCTCTTACAATAAATTGATGTCATTTTGAATTAGTTTTAAAGAAGAGAAACGAAGCGTTCATTATTTTAATCCGCTGCATTACTTTTATGGTCAGTGAACTATGATATTAGTTACGCCAAGTAAGATTTTTAAGCTGTTAAAATGTCTGCTTTAATAATATTCTGAATCATTTTCGTAAAATCATTAACGGATTTTTAACTATGGAAAACCTAAATTAAGGAAGTTGTATGATCTACAGTTTCTGGAAAAAATGTTGAAGTTTGTTTAGGTTTAGTCAGTTTAATGTAAACGGTTCTGGAAAATTTTCGACCTTATGAAAGGAATCGACTACACGATTTATATGGTTGCATTGCTTCAAATTTTGAAGCGATCATCTATGTTTGTGCGTCTGTAACCGACTTGTTTGCTTTCTACCTTAGCTAAAACAGAAATATCGTTTGTGACATCGCCCATATTAGCAGTTCATTTTACGTTCTATGGAGCTTTTATTGTTTTTTTAACTTCACGAAATATTTATTTGCAAAAAAACCTTTTTAGGGATCTTTTGGTGTTGCACTAACTTATTTGAGTACATTGACATTTCAATGGAGCTTTTGATGCCTTCTAAAGATTTCGTTTATTCTTTTGGCAGTTACTTCACATTCTAAAAATTTACTTTTTATAATTTGGCTTTTTTATTTCATAAATGAAACTCATTATAATGTTTAATGTCTTGTTTTATTCGAAAGTAACTTAAAAAGACAAAATATTATATGCTATCATCAAATAAGTAGTTCCTATGTGACTTAGTCAAACAATAGTGACTAATATTCTTTCGTGTGCAGGTAAAGGGCAGTAACTGCAATTTTATTTTATTTATTTATTTATTTATTTATTTATTTATTGTCATCTGCTGCACGTTATCTTTATTGGACAAGCTTGCATATTTGGTTTCCGCTGAAAAAAAGGTCCGAAAAAAACGTCAAACTCCAACATTTTCTTATTGCTAGTATTGAATCCACCACGCATTTCTTCAAATATCTCGAAAACTCATTTCTGCAGATACTGCCGTTTACCTGCACACGGCAGTGTTATACTTAGTTGCTGTACAGTTGTTGAATGTCACCAACTAAGAAATCCTTAGTTTCCAAGGATCTACACCCATTTCATCGCCAATGTGTGTATTCTACTATAGACTTTTGCCGGGTATGTGTTCTTTTTTAGCAACTCTAAATATGAATTGCTCATCTTCAGAAAATACATTAATCATTTATTTATTTATTTATTGTTTTTTTATTTTTTTTTTTTTTTGCGACAATAATACTGACCAAAGAAACACTCTAATAGTGAAAAATTGAAAAAAATTGAAATCGGCGGATTATTTTTACTCGTGCCTCCGTTGTCGAGATACTAGGTCTTAAAGTATGCCAAAATTTTAATAAATTCCCCAAATTTATGAACTTGGCAAGAAATTGAAGGTAACACACGATATCACCATCTGCATATAGCAGAACATCTATTTGCACAGCTTGAGAAAGATCTCTTCCATTATTTACAAACCTCGCCAAGTTTGGGGACTCTTCTAAAAATTTCGGAAGACTTTAGGATCTTATATTTCGATACGAGGGCAAATACTTTACGCGCCCATAAGCATAATTTGCGATGTTCCTTCGATTGCTACTCATTTATTTATTTATTTATTTTAACTTTTCTACTATCGTATGGTTTCCTGTTGAGAAAGTAAATAATTTACTGTATTCATATAAACAAAAATAAAATGATGCAGAAAAGGTAGGCGTCGTGGTAATGCCTCTCTTTTCGAGAGCCGACAAGCCACAAGACAACCTAAGAAAGATTTACATCACACATAGGAAAGAAGCAACCAGAGCACTGGTGGGAATCGAACCCACAACTTCTGGTATACTCAGCAAGCTCATTCCCTGCTCGGTGACATTGCAAAACTGCGTAGATTTACAAATCTGTAACACAATGAATTAAAATAACAGCTCACAAAGTCTTAAATTCGTCTAACAGAATTGTTACAAAATATTTAAAAAGAAAGACACCAACATCTAAGAACTCTCTTCTTTTTTTCGAAAAACTTCTACAGATCTCACGTCCTGAAAAGTCATTTGCAGATCGACATTGAAACATCCTCATTAATAATTGATTCTAAGGAAATAAATAAAAGCCACTAAATGTCAAGCAGCGAATTTTCCCTCGCGGTACCCTTAATTAATTATTTTATTTCAGGATTAACTCGCACTTTGTAAAGCTTCAGTAAACACTCTGGCAACGAGGGGATTAATGCGTCAGTGAAAAATGGAGTTCGTTTTGAGAGACAAATTAGAATTTACTCGCAAGAGGGTACGTCACGCTCAATGAATGTATTGGAATCTTAAGATTTTATTCAAATGTAACTTCTTTGCCGTTTATGAGAGTGAATGAATGGTTATGGGTATGGCTGAGGGTTTTTTTTTTTTTTTTTGAATATCAATGGTATGGTTTTGTTTCATGAGAAAAACTAATTCTAGCGGTGTTAGAACTTAGATATTACACTCTAATAGCTGTGATATTTTAATCAATTTCCAATTAGGGAAGAGGTGGGGCTTAGTGAGACGTAGGGTAGAGTGAGACAAAGCTATTTTTTCAATTTTTTTATTATAATAGATAAATAATACTAGGTACCCATGAATCTACAGCAATTGACCTTGTAGAATCTGGAATATGAAGCTGTTGCTTGTGTTTCAAATTAAATTATCGTTATTTTCGGATTTCAGGCAGGTAAAGTTTTTTTCTTGACTCTCGCATGCACGATTTGTAACATTTTCTTTTATGAATAAAAAGAAGCCATTGGATCACTTTCATTGTTCTACTTATGTATCTAATTATCATTGAAAACATTTAGAATAGGCTTTAAAAAAACCCTTTGAAATGTTGAATTGGAGAAAAAGGTGGAGTGGGCAGCAGTAGTTGGGGAAGAGTGAGACATTCTCACTGTGCTCCATCCTGAATTCTGATGCAAAAGGGATGTTTTTTAAAATGTATTTCATGATCTAAGATTTTTCACCTTGCTGTTTATTTACTTTACATGTATTTTTACCTCATCAAAAAGGCGAATTAAACCGCCTAAGGCAAAAGTAAAAACATTTTCTGACCTGATAAATTCATTTGTGACAAACCTTCTGATTCCAAGTGGCATTTCAGATAAAATAGATCATAATAATTTAATTCTGGAAAAAAACTGATACAAAAGAGCCCTCTTGCACTTTTTTAGCAGGGAGTGTTGGTGTGTGCATATAGGAGTGTGTGTGTGTGTGTGTGTATGTATGTGTGTGTATGTGTAAGTTTCTGTATGTATGCGCGTGTGTGTAGGATATGGACGCAACCTAAAGACTGTTTTCGCTAGAGGAGCAGCATCGTGAGGTCGGTCGACGGTGGTGCTGCAGAGGGAGGTGGGGGGAAAATAATATCATAGGAATTCAAAACAGTCAAACGAGAGCAATAAGCGATGTGATTGCTCAAAAAATGAGGACTTCTTTGACACAACTGATGAGGTGGAAAAAATTAAATGTGGGATCTGAATTTTCATCAGACTATGTTGACATGCGCAAAATCTACCTTCTGGGTTCAAAAAGCTAGATCGTGAGACACTTGATGGAGACATTGTTCTGACAGAATTTGCCATCAAGCAGAAATACTTTTTTTTGGAAATGTTTTAATTGGAGCTGATAACGATGTGCATAAGTTTTTCGCGTGACGGTAGAACAATTTTGACGGTTTTATTTGACAATCTGTACCAGATGTTGCATCCGTTTCGAATAAAAATATTTTATACTTAATAACAGTGCCTACAAAAAGAAATGATACAAAACAAAATCAATTTTTTTCGTGGTTTGAAAATTAAATATTTCTTCAGATGTATGATAGAATTTTAATATTTTTCCCTATGATTTAATTTTAATTTTAAACGTTAAACATATTATGTTTCACTCAACCGTATAGGCTGTCTCTCTGCACTTTGTATGCTGTCTCACTGGCTCCGTAAGCCGTCTCCCTGCGCCCCATGCGTGAGCCACAGTGAGACAAAATTTTACGTTTCCCTTTTATATATTATCTCAAAAACTTTAAATAGTAGTCAAGTTTTTTGTGTCTCTCAAAAGATTTAACACTTAAGCTGCATTACAAATCCAACTTAAAAATTTTCTTCTAGAATCAAAGTTTCCAGATTTCTTGAATTTTATATTTTTCGTCTCACTGTGCTCCACCCTCCCATAGTATTAAAATATATTTTTAGAAAGAAATTGAAATACACTAGTTTAACGAGTTATGGCCTCACATATTTAAAAGTGAAAATATTTAAATTAGTTTAGAATAAATATAGCTGAATCGGACAATTTTCAGGCAATACTAAAAAAAAGTTGTCAGCAATGTTTTAAAAAAATCTTTCAATATCATCCTTTAGGAAAACACTTTTCATGTTTTTATTATTAATTGGCCATACATGTAAATAATGACTGATCAAAAACTAGTTATGATCATCATTTGTAAAAAAAGTGGGCACCCTCGACCAAAACTAGTCTTTTAGGACCCTCAAGTTAAAAAAATAAAATGTCAGATTCAAAAAAAAAATATATATATTCATTAAGTTTTGTCGTTGTTATTAAAAGGCGTAAACATTCGGTTATACGGATGTTTCATTTAAAAACCACCGAAGGGTGGCTTTTCCCCCTTAAGTGTGAAAACATTCCTATGTGAGTTTCTGAGAATCAAAGGATCTCTGACAAATTTGGCAAAGATCCGACTTAAAATAGATTTGTTTAAGAACCATTACACTCACACATTACATTACACACATACACTCACAGCCATGCAGACATTTTTATATAATAAAAGAATGAAAGGGGGAATCAATATATATATATATATATATATATATATATATATATATATATATATATATATATATATATATATATATATATATATATATATATATATATATAAATATATATATATATATATATATATATATATATATATATATATATATATATATATATATATATATATATATATATATATATATATATATATATATATATATATATATGAATGATCAAATGGTGGTAATTATTAAAATTGATATAAAAAATTCAAAAGGGTCGAACATGATTTGAACTATTATTTTCGCGAGAATGGTCCGTTTTCTTGTAGAATGTAACGGAGAAATGTTCAGCATTTGAAAGTAAACCAGACGTTCCGTGTTCCAATTTAAAAAAAGAAAACATGAAACTATATGCAGTGTAAAAGTACTGTTGCTCAATTGCACGTTCTTCACTTTTTAACACAATCTCCATCTCTTGAACTTCAAAAAAAAAAAAAAAAAACACTGTATTTCAAAGGAAATGAAGTTCTTCTGTAATGGAAATATTTAATAGAAACCAAAATGGAGCCGATATTTTTTTCTTTACTAAGTTGAAAAATAACATCTGCTTTTGACACTGCAAAATTTATCGTTTGGAAAAGAATCATTTCATAATGATGCTATTACTGTTGTATGAGCATCACGGTTTTAGTTTCGATTTACACTGCGAGATGGCAACATGAACCAGTTTTGATCATTAGAAACTTTCTGAATAATAAGCGATTCTGTCGTCTAAATCCGATTTTTCACACGATTGGAATAACGAAACGGACCAAGGAAGAAAAAAAAAGAATTTGTTTCCGAAAAAATTAATGGTTTCGTTATCAAATAATGCAGCTAGGTTTAGAAACATTATTTTAACTTACTTTCTTTTTTTTTTTTTTTTCTAATTTCTGTGTTCTGGATTTTATTACCCCGTGTCTCTAAAAGTTTGAAACTTGCATTACTTGTATATTTTCATATTTTTTAAATTCATACTCAATAACATTTAAAAGAACTTTAATAAATCGAAATGTTTTGAAAGTTAACCTTGATACACATGAAACAACCATCAAAAAAAAAAAAAACTGAAAAAAAATTTAACTTAGAAATTGACGCAATTGTAATATTCATTAAAAGATTATGTTTAACTAGTGGTTCCCGCATGGCTATGCACGTAGTAGAAAATTAAAAGGTAATTTGGTTCGCTTGTATATTTACCAATAATGGATGATGCATTTCTCGCCAATTTGTTATGTTAATTTGCTGGCCCATGTTATGGTAATTTGCTCGTCCACGTTATGATAATTTACTCGTCAATGGTATAATAAATTGCTTGATAAAATGTTCTTAAAATTGGAATAGAAAAAGAACAAAATCGAATTTTCGAAAACTCGCTTCGAGGTGCGAGGTTTATTAGTAAAACAACTAATATTACTAAATAAGTAACAATATTTTAAAGCAGTTAAAATTAAAATATATAAAATATGCTCAATCATTTATTGCATTTGGTATATGAAATTTTTAATTTGATTTGAAGCATAACTAATCATTCCTGATTTCCATGTTTAATTGTTCAAAAAATATGTAGAGAAAGTAAAAAAGGAAAATATATTATAAACCAATTCATTTACATGTCTTTGATGAGAAAAATTCTTAGGTAAAGAATACCAAAAAAAAAAAAAAAAAATCCAGTTAGCAAGAAATTCTCATGTGAACAAATGTATAAAGTAAAAACAAGAAGTAAGTGAAAAGAAACACTATTTTTACATGCTAAAAGAAAAAAAAAGTTAATAATATGTGCTACCAGAGACACGACGTTTCGCTCTTCGATAACTTAGTTTTCGTGAATTTCATCAGTCAAGCCGCAAAACCAAACGGTCACGTGAGTCGCTGTCTACCCCCCACTCAGGGAATGAAGCTAAAGAAGAATGAACGCGAAGTGAAGTACAGTAACTTATCCGAATTTTCAAAAACATATAATTATGAAAAATTACAATTTACGTGAATAAAACCATAATTTTAAATTTTGGATAATGTGAATTCCAGGAAAAAGGAGACATGACACTTGAATTTTAAAAATTAATATTCTGTCAATTGCCATATACCATTCTCTTAAGAAATACATGACTTTTTTGAATATTGACTTTTTTTTCCCGAATAGTTTGATGACTTTTAAAAAATCAAGTGCAAAATCAAGTTTTCCCTTTGGTTTTACATAGCAAAAAATCTCTTTTTTGTTACATACTGTAACTTCAATAAAATTATTATCAGCAAATAATATTTAGGTAAACTTTGAATTTGTATTAGGTATCTTTTGAATGTCTAGTTAAACGTTTTGGTAAGTAGTTTAATTTTTTTTTCAACCATGATATAGGTCCATTACTAAGGTGACAATTTAAAGTCGTTCTGTTACCATAATACTACATCTCAGTTAGTTCACCAAGAACCTATCATGTATAGAAACTAATGTTTTTTATGCAAAGCAGAATTATGTCCCTGGCCAAAAAGACATTTTTAGAATTTTAATATAGATTTAATTTATGTCGTTTTTAATGTTAACGGAAGGACAAAAAAATACGGTAACGGAAGGATATTTAAGATATTTAACTATAAGCTGGTACAGGGTAAAATTTTAGAATGCTAGTGCAAAACAAACTATTATTTGTAGTTAGTAGTCATATTTAAAACATATATAAGTAATATCTGTATAAAAATTATGTGTACCTTTACTTAAAAATTTAACTTTTATTTAATTTTTTTAAAGACTGTTTCGTGACTTTATTTCTTCTATTGTATGTGATGAAAATCATGAGAACTACGTTAAGAAACTCCTAAGCATGTGAAAATTATTTTGGTATGACATGCTTGTGATATGATAGATAAAATAATGATAAACGTAATCTACGCTATTCAAATATGATTCATGAATATCTAAGATATTTATCTGTGATACAAAAGTTTCACTAATATTGTGTGCCTTTACGACACACCCTAATTGTTCCTTTCCTTTTTAAATATTACTTTTTTGCCCTCTTTTTGAGCAATCACGATTGCTTATTGCTTTCATTTGACTGTTTTGATGTGTTATCATTTTATTTTCCTGCCAGCACCCTCTGCAGCATCACCGTCGACCGGTTCCTCACGATGCTGCTCCTAAAGCGAAAGCCATCTCCAGGTTGAGTCAATATCCTACGCTTACACGCATACATACACGCACGTACAAACAAACACACATACATACACCTACACACATACACACACACGCATACATACAGACACCTACACATACACACACGCCTACACACAACTACCCACACACTCATGGCTGGACACAGACACAAACACATATGCCTACACATACCCCCCTACACACAAACACACATACCCCACACACACACACATAAACACTCACGCCTACATACACACACACACTCGTGATTGCGAAAAACTTAATTTGAATTCAATATGTCAAACTTCAAATTAATTTTTTTTCCTATTTTCCTTTTTTTTCTTTTGAAACGTTAAGCTGATTTCTAAAGTTTTAGCTTCATGATCCAGTATTAACATAACATTAATCAATTGCGTCCATTATAACATTAAATGACTAATCTCATTAGATAGACCCCTCTTGTGATAGATGAACTACCCACACTCTACCTTAATATCAAGTATTTCTCTCCAAATCATATCATCAAGACACGTTTCTGTGTTTATCGAAGCATTGGTGAAAAACTAACTCAATGAGAAAATCGTGGAACGACTATCAATTAGAAGAATTTATCGAGTTTTCTATTTTAAGACCTCATCGATCAATAGAAAGATTTTCATGCAAAACAGTATGCAAATTAGTACATCCAAGGCTACCGAAAAAAATAGCAATTTTTTTTCCTTGACGAGAACAAATCAAAAATTGCAAAAAAAAAATGTAGTTATTTGTTGTCTAAACACTTCTTTCAGAGCTAAACGAGACTAAATTCTCTTATATCATAAGTATTTCCTTTGACAGTATATCATCTTTTTATCGAGTTTTCTATTTTAGGACAATATTGATCAATGGAAAGATTTTCATGCAAAATAGTATGTAAACTACTTCATCCAAGGTTGGTGACAAAAATAGCATTTGTTTTTTTTTTTTTTTTTTGCATTTTCCGATCTTTTCTTTTTTTTTTTTACTTTCTTTTACAAAAAAAGGAAGTATTGTATTCGCGAAAAAATTGTCACTCAAATTTCGACCTTAATTTCCATTTTGCTCACCCCGAATTAATGTTGAGTTTCTTTTTTCAATCAGGCCAGACGCGGATAAATGCCTAAGAACGTATAAAAACCCGAAGTATCCGTTTTGACATTCCCCGAGTTAATTACGACGACTTTTCTCGTGACGTCTGTATGTACGTATGTATATGCATATGTGCGTATGTGCGTATGTGTGTCGCATAACTCAGGAACAGTATGTCCTAGAAAATTTAAATTTGGTACGTAGACTCCTAGTGGGGTCTAGTTGTGCACCTCTCCTTTTGGTTGCATTCCGGTGCTTCTAAAGGGATCTTTTGCCCGTTTTTTGGGGGAAAATCATTGTTAAATTCAATGTATATACTCAAGTGGTGTTATAATTTGGCGGACACTTGGCAATATATCGCCAGTCTTTTGGTCGCCAAGTTAGCGACAAATTTGGCGATTTCTTTTTTTTTTTTTTTTTTTTTGATCTGGTTTCGATTTGGCCATTGTGGTGATATTTAAAGACTAAACTTTTGAATCACATTAAGATTGCCAATAATGGGAAAATGACATTCAAATTGGAGTAAAAGGAAGTCATGTGATGCACACATGAGCTCGTTTTTCTTGATGGGAATTAATCAAAAGCTGCGAAAAAGATATGTAGTTGTAAGTTGTCTGAACACTTATTACAGAGTTAAACGAACCCAAGTTCTCGCATATCATAAAGTATTGACATCACCATAACACGTTTCTGTGTTTATCGAAGCATTGGTGCAAAAGTAACTCAATAAGAGAAGCGTTCAACGACTATAAATTAAAAGAATTTATCGAATTTTCTACTTTAGGACTACATCGATCTGCAAAAAGATTTTCAAGCAAAATATTACGTAAATTAGTTAATCTAAGGTTTGATACAAAAATAGAAGTTTTTGTTTTTTGCATTTTCTGATTTTTTTTTTCTTGATGGTTACTAATTAAAATCTGAGAAAAAATATGTAGCTTTAAGTTATCTAAACACTTATTCCAGAGCTAAACAATCCTAAGTTCTCTCATATCATAAAGCATTTTCCTTGACATCATATTATCATAACACGTTTCTGTGTTTATCGAAGCATTGGTGCAAAAGTAACTCAATGAGAGAATCGTTAACCGACTATAAATTAGAAGAATTTATCAAATTTTATACTTTAGGACTACATCGATCTGCAAAAAGATTTTCATGCAAAATAGTATGTAAATTAGTTCATCTAAGGTTTGATACAAAAATTAAAGTTTTTGTTCTTTGCGTTTTCTGATCTTATTTTTTCTCATCATAACACGTTTCTGTGTTTATCGAAGCATTGGTGCAAAATAACTCAATAAGTGAACTGTTAAACGACTATAAATTAGAAGAATTTATCAAACTTTCTACTTTAGGACTACATCGATCAGCGAAAAGATTTTCAAGAAAAATAGTATGTAAATTAGTTCATCTAAGGTTTGATACAAAAATTGAAGTTTTTGTTTTTTGCATTTTCTGATCTTTTTTTTTTTTTTTTTTTTCGTGATGGGAACTACTTGAAATCTGCGAGAAAAACATGTAGCTTTAAGTTGTCTAAACACCTATTCTAGAGCTAATCAAGCCTAAGTTCTCTCATATCATAAAGTATTTCCCTTGACATATGAAACGTTTCTGTGTGTATCGAAGCATTGGTGCAAAAGTAACTTAATGAGAGAATCGTTGAACGACTATCAATTAGAATTTATCGAGTTTTCTGTTTTAGGAATACATCCATCAGTAGAAAAATTTTCATGCAAAATAGTATTTAAACTTGTTCATCCAAGGTTGAAGACAAAAATAGCATTTTTTTTTTTTTTTTTTTGTATTTTCCGGGTGTTTTTTTTTTTTTTCTTCTTCTTCTTCTTGATGGGAACTAACCAAAAACTGCGAAAAACCCATGTAATTTTAAGTTGTCTAAACACTTAATACAGAGCTGAACGAGCCTAAGTTCTCTCATATCTTAAAGTATTTCTCTTGACATCATATCATCATAACACGTTTCTGTGTTTATCGAAGCATTGGTGCAAAAGTAACTCAATAATAGAATCGTGGAACGACTATCAATTAGAAGAATTTATCGAGTTATCTACTTTAGGACTACATCGATCAACGGAAGCATTTTAATACAAAATAGTATTACGCAAACTAGTTCATCTAAGGTTTCGGACAAAAATAGTATTTTTTGTTTTAGGCACTCCAATCCTTGTTTTAGCTCTGTCCAATCCTGTTGTTTTAGCTTCTCCAATCCTTTGTTTTAGCTCCAATTCTCTTTTTTTTTCATGGGAACCGATCAAAAACTGTAAAATTTTCAGTTTTAGGTTTGTTAAGAAATGTCCAAAAAAAAAAAAAAAAAAAAAACAATCCTAAATTCTCAAATTATAACATTTCACGATGGTATAGCTTAAACTGAAATCATATCCTCATGAAACGTTTCTGTGTATATCGAAGTTTTTGGGCAAAATTAACAGACTGACAGAATCTTAGAACGTTTTTCAAATAAAAGAATTTTTAGGGTTCTCTTTTTTAGTGCGATTTTGATCAATGGAAAGCTTATCCAAGGTTTTCGATAAACACAGCAGTTTTGTGTTTTTTTGCATTATAATCTAAAGTTTTCTAAGACATTCTTAAAGAACTGAACGAGCCTAATTTCCCACAGACCAAAAAGTATTTCTATTGAAATCATATCATCATGGCACGCTTCTGTGTTTATCAATGCAGTAGTTCCAAAAGAAACTGCTGAAACTGCTGAACAGAGTCACAAAACGATTATAAATAAGAAGAATTTAAACAGTTTTTTTTTTAAAGACTACGTAGATTGATGGAACGATTTTCATAGTAACAATTAACGAGCAAGCAAACTAGTTCGTCTTTTGTGCCGAAAACAAGATTTTATTTATACATTTTTCTGAGATGTTTTTCCTTGTTACATCTTTCAGCAGGAAATAATCTAAAGCTGCTACTGAATTTATAATTTAAGTTTGGTAAGGAATTCATTTCGAACTAAACAAGCCTAACTTCGCCTATATCTTCATCGATTGATTTTTCCCTTATTTTTATCTTCCAGTTTTATGCATGTCAACTAAAATAAGAATTTAAAAGAAAACAACATCATTCAAGTTGTCTCTTAAACCATTTAACTTCTGAACAGTATTAGCTAAATGCCAAAAAAAAAAAAATATTTAACGCTTAAATAACTTTGGTGATATAGAGAACTATATAAAAATAAGCAAAATTAAAATATTAATATATCGAGTATTAATTATATCAACCATAAATTTGTAAAATGCTTTTTACGGTTTTAAAACAATAGGACATTTTCAAATTTTTATTTTATTTTGTTTAATTTTGTTTTAAAAAATATTGTCTGGGAAACTTATATTTGCTTTTAGATTTAAAAAGAAATTCTGATAACTCACTTTAAGTTTAAAAATAAAAAAGAGAGAGAGATAAAGAAACACCTGTGTGCCACAGTGCGGCTAAAGGAAAAAAAATGGCGATTAAAAAATCATCTCCCAGTCGCCACCTTAGAAAAATAAATTACTGACAATTAAATGCACATCAATACTAAGAAATTGGTCAACCTCGTTTCCTCCTGCATCAAAATGCAGCCTTTAGAATTTAATTTAATGCAAATATGTTTCATTTCTCAATAAACATATGGTTGTTTGTTTTAATGAGACACAATAGATACACATTTCAGTTCTTTGATGAAAGAAAAAGTTTCGACTATTTCAAGAATGTGGCTACTAATGCTATTGTTCCTACAGGCGCGGCGACTGAAGACTAAACAATTTCCCCAGTTTTACTCGCTAAGAGACCATGTAGGGATGAAGGGTAAAAAATCCTTTACGCTTTTATGTGCAACCAGTGTTACACTTCTTAACATGTTGCTTACCAAAACAGATGACTATTCATTAAAATTTAAGGAACACTAAGTCTCTTTAGGGAAATTATAAAAAACTAATTCATACGTTTTAAAAGAAATAGTTTTTATTTTAGAGTGTATGTTTTTTCGTACACATCCGCACATTTACGTCGACGACATGACATTTTCTAGAAATCATTACATTATAAAAAATGCATTATAAATTATTATTTTAATTAATAATAATAAATGCTCGTAAAAATATTAAATCAGCAGATTTGTTTAAATTTTCCCGAAAATTAATTCAAAATCATTCTTTTTCTTCCAAGTTTCGAGCAATTCATTCTTGACCGAGACCAAAGTACATAAATAATGATACTCATTACAAAGCAACTCATTAAAATCCCCGGTAGTAATGAGACGGAAGCGGTTAACTGTTGACTGTTAAAATTTTGATTATTCTACCCTCGGGCATTTGCTAATGGTTGAGAACCACTCGTAGTTGATTGGCGCCGAATATCGTTCCATGAAGCAAAAATGATAAACGGAAATCAAATTTAATAACGGTGGAATCTTACCGGAAAATTAAAGAATTAACGGAATGGTAGTTGTTTAAACTTGAGGGACAAATTAAGTACTAGTAATAAAATGCGAATCATAAATATTATCTTTGAAGGGCGTATGTGAACACTTTATTTATGCTTGCATTTTTGAACGAAACAATGTTTTGCGTTCGATGTTAATTCATTTGTAATATTTTTAGCATTGTTGACTTTTGGTTTGGCAACAGATAAAAATTAATGAAATGAAAAAATGGCTTTACATTCTAATTCGCAATTCTAATAAACTATAGGGGGCGCTGCAGTTTCTGTCTAATGGCGGATGAAAAAGGTAAAACAAACAAATGCTGTAACTTATAACTTGCTTTGACGCTTAGTGAATGACAGTAATTTTTCATCGTGTTTGTGGGAAGATTTCTTTTCTATTCTTCTGAAATTACATTACACCACAAACTGTGTAAAGCCTGTAATTTACCCCAAAGATAACACGTGAAATGGAATGTTTTACCCTTTTCAGTAGCATTGTTAATCACCGCAAGATAGCGTATTCGAGCTCTGGATTTGCGAATTAACTTCAACGTAAGATGTTGGATTGGAATGATTATATAGCATTATTTTCTTTGAAGTGTTGTAAATAGTTTTATGTTTGCAAAAACATGGAAACATGGCATATGAGGAGAACGACCAAAACAGGGTATATTTTGAGTCATATCTAATGTATTATCATATATCCGATTTTCAATATTTTAGTCTTGCGTCTGCTTGTATTACCTGAGATTTTTTATTCGTGAAGTCATTTTTATTAATAGTTTTTTACTTTATCTAACACTGTTACCCAACCTTTTTTTAAATTCAAAGGTGTATTATAGAAGATGGAAATGGCACGTTTTCTAACGGTTGTATAGATATTTAGTAAGAATGTTTCTTACATAAACGAACGAGTCTACAACACCAACTCCTTAAAATGAACGCTGTACGGTCTCCTGAAACATAAATCGCCTTTCTTTCGAACTACGAACGGTTTGAATTTGAGCACTGTATTCAATGGACTAATAGTGCTCTTGCAGCACTTCGTTTTTTCTTTCATTCTAACAATGAATGGTTTAAAATCTTAAACTGAAAGTCCATTTCTTTTCAGTTGGCTAGTTCCTTCATTTTTATGTTTATTAGTCTTTTAGTTGTAGTACACAAGTCAAAATGTTGTTAGCTTTGTTTCGTTGCTTTATTTGGTAACTAGTGATACCCGCACGGCTTCGCCCATAGTTGAAAATTAAAAGGTCATTCGTTCGCCTATATATTTACAAATAATTGATGACAAATTTCTTGCCAATTGGCTATGTTCATTTTCTCTCCCATTCCACGTCATGATAATTTCGTAATTTACTCGTCCATCAGATGATAATTTTGCTCCGGAAAATATTCTTAAAATTAAAATAGAAAAAGAACAAAATCGAATTTTCGAAAAATCGCTTCAAGGTGCACACCCTCATGCTACAAACTAACTTTGTGCCAAATTTCATGAAAATCGGCCGAACGGTCTAGGCGCTATGCGCGTCACACACATCCTACAGACATCCTACAGACATCCTCCGGACAGAGAGACTTTCAGCTTTATTATTAGTAAAGATAAAGATAAGGCATTCCACATTACTTGCTCTTCAGTTTTTCGTCGCCATCTTGTTTATGCCGGTAAGTTAATGAATTGAGTTTGAATATTTTTACAGCCTACTGTCCAGGTTTTTAAACATTCATAATTTAATTAGTTAAAATTTTATAATCTTTACTAATAATAAAGCTCTTTTTGTTCTTTTTCTATTTCAATTTTAAGAGCATTTTCCGGAGCAAAATTATCAAGAGATGGACGAGTAAATTACGAAATTAGCATGACGTGGGATGGCAGAGCGAATGAACATAGCCAATTAGCGAAAAATTCGTCATCCATTATTTGTAAATATACAGGCAAACCGAATGACCTTTTAATTTTCAACTACGTTGAAAACTATTTACTACTTATTACTAACTAGTTGTATATAAAATTAACATTTTTAATGGAGCTTTTTTAAATTTAAAAAGGTATTTTAAACGAATGCGGGTGTTCAAACAAACGAGTTTCATGAACAGTTAAAAGCTGGACATCCTCTAGTGAGCGGGTCAATAAGAAAAGAGACATTGCTCATGCCTAATAACTATAAATATTACGTTAATATCTAATAGTGTAGTGTAGCGACTTTACGGTTGTTGTCTAGCAGTAGTACTCTACTAATGCACATTGTATTAATGCAGTAAAATCTTCCAAGCAGGAAAAAATACGAAAATGTTTCTGTTATTTATTACAATCCGAAACAATGCCGGATAAATTTAGTTTTATATTATACTCAGAGAAAAAATTAAAAGATAAAAAAAATGATTCATATTATTTTTTTCGATATTTCAGTGTTTTATATTGCATTAAATACTCTCAATCTCTTTGTATTACAGAAGTCTAAGATAAATTATTATTAATGATGGCGTGTATTATTATTTCTAGTGACTTTGTCAAAGTCAAAAAATATTAGTCGCAAACTAGCGAAAACAATAATTTCCAAATGAGTCACTTTTTTCTTTCAATTATTTCTTAAAGATTGAAGTATATGTTTTTATGTTTAATATGTAAATGTATTCCTTATATGTACTTCAGTTTAAATACTGCGCAATGAGCAGTAAAACGTCTTCTTATTCAATTAAAAAACGCATTATTGCTCTTATTTTAGATAGCTTATACGATGTTCGCATAAGTTCGAAGTTTTCTTTTCTCCCCTTCTTAAATGTTTCTCCTTTTTTCCAATTCCAATGCTAAATTTCAGTTTGAAACTTGGGCACGGGCCAAATTGTGCAGACTTGATTCAACGTTAAGTAAGACCTAAAATTTATTTTACTTCGTTGCTTCCTTATTTACGGAATTAAAAAAGGGAAAGGTCTTTTAAGTAACTTGACGTTGCTTAAGAAATGTGGATTACAGTTTCTTAATGCACTACAACTTCCGAGAATGATTTTAAATTTTTGCTTTTTATTTAACTGGTTTACTTTCTCGAACTTGCATATAGAAAAAAGTTTTCATCGTCTTATATGTAGATAAGATAACTACTGTTTTCTGCAAAAGAGTTTTCTTATTTATAACGTACTGAAAAACCTAAAAACTGCTGGAAAAATAAATATGTAAAAATCTCGATCTAGATTGGGAAATTGTTCTGTTAGCCGTGGTAAGTAGAAGCAAAGTTATTAGCCGCAACTTTTTTTTTTCCAGATGTTACTCTTTTTGTAAACCAAAAACAATAAATGAACTGCAAATCAACTTTCAGATTGCTACTAAAACATGAAACTCATCAGTTCAAATAAATGTTTAAATAATTCATAAACGGCATTTCTGAAGCCCTATATTTTTATGTATTACATGGTTCCAAAAAAAACATGTATCTGTTTTTAATTTTATTTCCTGTTCTGTGTTGACTTTTTAAAGTCGAAAAGGTTACAATGAAATCTTTTAAACTACCAAAGCAACTTTGTCACACTTTTTTAACGATGCTAAGTTAGGTTCTAATTCACTTACATGGAAACTGAGCATTTCTATTTAGGTATCCATTGTACGTTTGACCTTTTGTGCTTAATGAATGAAAATTCCTTTGAAAGGTGTATTTTAGGCACAAACGGAGGAAATCATTCATTGAGTAGAAACTATTATTTATTTCTGAATGACTATTACGTATATCATCCGTGAAGTGGCAATTATTTAGAAACGTAGTATTTAGAAAAGGAAAAGAAATATAGGTTTTGGCTATTTGCGCGTAAATATGGGAATTTTTACGAAGCAATTTACTAATGCATACTTAAACATAGATATCTATGTAAAAAGAGGCATTATACATATGATTATAATTTAATATAATTATAATTTCATAGTATGATTATAATTTCACAATATGATTGTAATTTTATAATACGTATATGTGTTTCATAACTCTTGGTAAATACTTTAAGAGGTGGTATGAAAGCAAATTATAAATGCAAATCAACATACAGGTTTTTTAAAAATTCGGAAACATTCATGCAAAAAAACTGGAATGTTTCCCTGTAAAAGTCAGTAACTGTCCTGAAAGTAACCTGGAATCTTTCTGGAGAATTCAGAAACCTACCGAATGAAATCCAGTCAAGCTCCTTGGATAAATCACGACCCTTCCTAGAAAACTTATAATAGTAATTGCTTGGCACTTTCCTGATTCATACCAGGAAAGCTCCTCAATATGGCCCAAGCTAACGCAGAATGGGACTGTTTCCTTTTGTCAAAGTTACTACTTTTAGTCACTGGAATTAGTAGAAAAAGAAAAAAAGAATAAAATGAACCCAGAAAATGTCTGATTTTGAAACTAAAATGTTTCATCGTGTGACGTCTTAAGTGATGGAAGTCAACTTGTATCGGAGCGCGTGGTTTTCTTTTTTGGCAAGATATCGCCTTGTAATGATTTTTTTTTTTCACCGCGAGCAATTTATTAGCGGAACGAGAATTGTTAGTTAAATAAAATGCAATTATCGCTGCCATTTAGCGAAGTTTGGCAGTGTCCTGGAACTTTATTCTGGTAACCCTAGCGATTTGCTCATTTGTGACGCGGAAATGAAAACTGACTACCCTTTAAGATTATTTTTTAAGAGAGAAAATAAGTTAAAATTAAGAAGAAAAAAAGGTAACTTACCTCCATGTTTTTGAACTTGCTCTTTCAAAAAAAAAAAAATACATTTTTGAAAAATGTGACGCAACCCAACTGTATAATAGAAAATACCAATCACGTTATTTCATTGCAATTCTTGCAATGCTACAGTATCCAGAGACTACATTTCGCCCTCACTTGGGGCTTAATCAATCTGAAAATGACCCGGGATATTTCGGAAGGTTTTTACAGTGAAATAAGGGATTTTTCAGACACTTTTCGATCTGCCACCAATAGTAACTTGAGAAAAATTGGAGATAGACCAGGGTATTAATGTTGATTTGTGTTTAACATGAGCTCTTTCATCACAGCACGAAATATTCATCAAAAGTTTCGAAACATCCAGTATAAATATATGTGCGTATTTTAGCTATTTACATTATATCTTGGTGCCTTTTCTCCATACAACACTCGCTTTAATAACTCCTATAACAATATATAAAATACCTCGCCAGCTCAGTCATTCCATCCGAGGACTGCAGTTTCGTGCTTTTTAGCACTCATCAGCCCGGAATAGGAGCAACTGAGCTGGAGGCGAAAAACCTCTTAAGGGAGTCAAGAGAGCCAAGCAAACTGCTAGCTAATGTCTGGCGTGCTAATTCTACATTAGCTATCAGTTTGCTTGCCTCTTTTGGCTCCTTTAAGAGGTTTCTGGGGGATAATGGAGGCTAATGTCTGGTGTGCTAATTCTACATTAGCTAACAGTTTGTTTCGCTCTCTTGGCTCCCTTAAGAGGTTTTTCGCCTCCAGCTCAGTTACTTCCTATTCTGGGCTGGTGAGTGCTAAAAAGCACGAAACTGCAGTCCTCGGATGGAATGACTGAGTTGGTGGTGTACTTTATGTATTTCTGCCTTGCCCCTGGCTTAGGTCGGTAACTTACTGTAAGAAAAATCCTATAACAATAGTATTGCTTTTGGAAAAAATTTTAAAATTTAACTTGCACAACGTTTTACGACTACAAAAATTGAATTCTTTGAAATTTCTAATCAACTCAATAATCAAATTGGGAAAAAAATCGAAAGATTTTTTCAATGATGATGATTTTCCTCCTTTTTAGTATCCAATTTGAAAAATCCCTACATTTTTAATGAGAAACAAGATAGAAAAAACCTGAAAATATATAACCAAATAATAGCTTTTGAAGATTATTATTTTTCATGTTTTTATTAGTGGATATTTCTGGAATCTAACGGGTTGTTTTGTTTACTTGTTCCTTTTTTAAAACACTCTAAAATTTGACGTTTACTTACGTTTATTTTTCTGTTTTATTAAAACTGGCAAGAAAATGAAAAATACTCCTCATAGAAAAGTATTTGATATATTTTATAAATATTTTAAAAATTGGTTTAATACTGGATTAAGTTGATGTAAAAACATTCCTTTTAAGCAAAAGTTTTATTCGTTTTTCATTTGAAACTCAGAGAGGATTAAAGAAAAATAAGAACGATAATCTTCTTTCGAATATCTCAGACGATGAAAGCAGATTAAGTTCTTTTCCCCAACTCTTTTGGAATTGGATTCTGCCAGAAGAATCTACTCAATCAAAAAACACGACCATTTACTTTATAACAAAAAGAAAAACAATATTATTGTTTGTACAAAAAATAATATGAAGTGAGTTACGGATTAAAAGATGAGTGGAAACCGTGAGCTTTATTTTTAAAACAAATGAGCTGATGTGTGCATCACATGACTTCCTTCTACTCCAATTTAATGTCATTTCCCCATCATTGGCCATTTTAATGTGATTCAATTTTTTACTTTCTAAATATCACCAGCAGTGGCCAAATTAAAACCAAATTTAAAAAAAAAAAAAAAAATCCGCCAAATTTGTCGCCAAGTTGGTGACAAAACTTGGCGACCAAAAGACTGGCGATATATCGCCAAATGTCAAATTATAGCACAACTTGAGTTTACATCGAAATTAACAATTATTCTCCCCCAAAAAGGGGCAAAAGACTCCGTTAGGAACATCCGAATGCAATCAAAAGGGAAGGTGCACAACTAGACCCCACTAGAAATCTACGTACCAAATTTCAACTTTCTAGGACATACCGTTTTTGTGTTATGCGAGATTCATACCCACATACACACATACGCACATACATACGTACATACAGAGGTCAAGAGAAAATTCGTTGTAATTAACTCAAGGGTTGTCAAAATGGATATTTCGGGTGTCTGTACGTTCCTAGGCAAATATCCAAGTGTGGTCGTGTCGAAAAAAAACTCAACATTCATTCGGGGGTGAGAAAAATGAAAATTAAGGCCGATTTTTGGGTGAAATTTTTTTCGCGAATACAATACTTACTTTTTTGTAAAAGGAAGTAAAAACGGTCATCAACAGACATGCGCGAACCTGTTACTGGGTGTTCAAAAGGGGTAACACTTGTATTAAGTCTCAGTTTATGCGGTTTCAATTTACGCGGCATTTCCGTGTTTGAAATTCCGAAGAAGTGGAAGAAACAGGTCGGCGTGCTAATACTAAATGAGGAAAATATATATGCTTTAAAACTGCATTGCATAATTAATCATATCATATTCTGCTGTCATTGAAACGTACAACTTAATAGTTTCGGCTTACTTCAAAAGTGACCTTCAAATCCTATGTTTGAATCAAAAATTTATAAATTTGTCGACTTGCCCTTTTAAGTAATGAGTACATACCGAAGAAAGAATTTACTGCCAAGTAGTAAGAGTAAGTGAAACAAATCGAAAAAAAAAAACAGATAAGATAAACACTCAAAGAAATGAAAGTTTTTCTAAGAAGCCGATTTCTTTTTTTGGTTGTATTATTGCTTTTGATTTTGTCTGAAATCTTAAGGGATTTAAAGCTAACTTAATTATTTTTACTTAGTCTAGAGAAAACATTTAATAAACCTTTGCTCTTTCTAGTTTTTCAACTTTTTAAATCAGGCAGAAAATAGTTTTTTTTTCTCATGATTAAGTAATAACAGCTTTGTTGAGAAAAACTGTATGGACATTTTAAGTGTTTTTCAAATGGTTTTTTACACTCAGCTTTTTTTAAATGGAGAAACCTTCCAAATAACTTTATCTTTTCGGTTTTACTGTTCAGAACATCTCATACATATTTCAGCTGGTTTTTTTTCCCCCCTCATTCGTTCTGCTGTTTCATCGTTATTCTAATTCCTGAATTCATCTCGTTCAGGTTTTATCCAATGGGTTTAACGTTTAAGCAATGTTCAGGAACATTTTGTTACGCGTTGATAGTTTATAAGTTTTAAAGAGAATTTCAGAGTGAAACTGCTGGTCAAAGCATCATTTTGCAACGAATAACTTAATCTTTTAATTTAATATAATATTAAAAAATCAGCTTTATTAAAATGCTTCGAAAGGGTCAGCTAGTACACTGTACTAACGTATTAGAGTCATTCAATAAATAACGAGTCAGAGGCTACAAAACAGATTTTATTCGACATTCTTCAAAAATACTGACCGAAATTGTTTAAACACTTTTCTCGCTGGGAAATGAGTTGCATAATTCCGTCCTCATTAAAGTCTTTTGGCTGCTGCTGGAACGAATTACGCACGCACTAATTTACTTCATCGTCCGAATGAAATCGTTGCCCCCAAAGTGCCTTCTTGAGTTCCCCAAAGATGTCGGATCGCATGGGGATTGACCCAGACTATAAGGGGGATAGTTTAAATCTTAACACTTAAATTTCCACAAAAGTTGCTTTTTTGCATTGGCCGTGTGTGTTCCCTGTTAACTTTTACGTGCTGTCATCCTGTTGCACGATAACGCTAGACCACAGACAGTCAATGCAACAGAGGAACTTTTGCAGAAATTTAAGCGGGAAATCTTGAACCACCCCTCATATAGTCCAGATCTATCCCCATGTAATCCCACACCTTTGAGGAACTCAAGACGGAATTTCGGGGACAACGATTTCATTCGGACGATGAAGTAAAGGAGTGTGTGCATAATTGGTTCCGGCAGCAACCAAAAATTTTCCCGCCAAACAAGATAAACAATTTAAAAGATCTATCCATATTTCTGAGGAGTTGAAGGTGGGAGGAGGTTCTAATGGAACTAGCTGTGATGAAAAAGGAGAAGAGGGAGGATAATAGTTTGGCAGATACTTGGCGGGCAAACTAGATATCATAACTTTTTATGGCTGAGAGTTTTTGGGTTTAGGATGCAGGTTTTCTTTTTTGTGCAGAAAAGTTAAAGGTTTTCTTGGCGGGGAAATTTTTACAACAGGGTTGTTTTTGATGAGATTATATTAACAGTAAACATTCATACACATATAACTAAAAATACCAGTGAGAGGTCCGCAATCATGATACAGCTCCCTCTCAAAAAGGGAAGATTAAAGCTCGAAAGTAAAACTACAAAATATGAGGTGAAGCAGTTCCCTATTTATCGGCTTTACGTTGGTGTAAAAAGTGTTTTTAGTAGCCACTGTAAAACTCGGCTTCTTTGCAAGGCCAAAGAAAGTTGAATGTGGTGAGTTGTTTAGTACGTGCTTTCAATGATGTCTTAGCTCCTTTAATGTGCCTGCAATTTGTAGCTATTGAGAGTTTTTTAAATTGATGCGATTCAAAATGCGATGCAGGCTTGAAAACGTTTAGTCTTGATATATATTTTGAATTTAGAAAGTGTTTTATACTAAATCGTAAATGCTTTACTTTTTACAATAAATTTGAAGCTGTAATATTTCCAGATAAAACATAATTTGAAAGTAAAACACAGATTACTCCTCTTCTAAGCAGAGATAACTACTCAGGCAGAAATGTAACCAATACATTAAGAAATATCATTTGGCAACAAGACACAACCACAGATTATGACTAAAATGCCTAAAGAAACAAAGAAGGGAGATGTAGTCTTTTTATGGAAAAAACATCAAAGTTAATAAAGAAAAATCACTACCAAAATTTATTGTATTTTAAAAATTCATTTCTTTAAAAATAATTGAACAACTGTTCTGAGTAACAGTGAATTCTAAAAAATACCATGTATCTAACCCAAGACACGCATTACTCATTGTATTTTTCCGAAAATAGCAGTGACTTTTTCAAATCAACTTAGTTCCTCTCCAACTCTGAGCTTTTAAAAACATTTTACGACCGACATTCCGAACACTTTTTCATCAGGTAAATTCAAACGCTTTACATCTTCGAAAACGATGAAGACAAATTATGGAGTAGGTGAGGAATCGTGTGCCTTGCCTTTACTTCAACTTGCTGTGACAAAACCCATTTTCAGAGCATTTCGCCCAGAAAATAAGATGCAACCTGGTGACCCAAGGGACCGCAAGACAAATGGCTTCTGGCCGACCAAACAAGATTTACGAGCTCCCTCATCAATAGGAATTTAGAAGTGATTTTCCTCTTTTTACACGCTACTATGAGACATTAAAAAAAGATTCAGCTAAAACATGACATTTTTTCACTGCATACGGTGGTAATATACAATATCCGCTCATAACTGCCTCTTAAAAAATAATATTAATTAGTGTAACATTCTTTAGTGACTTTATACGTAAAAATAAGCTAAAGAGTTGATATGAACTATTAATTACGTATAATCGGGGTATCACTTCCTATGTACGTTATTTTTCTTTTTAATTTTAGGTCAATGAACGATGGAAAAAAAAAAACTTAACTTTCTTAAACTGTAACTTTTGTCGCTGTTTGGAATCTAACAGTATTAAAGAACAGTACTAAAATAATTTATAGGTATTGAAAAGCAAAATTCCAGCTTTGGAGTGTGATACCCTCACAGTCAGGCAAAGCAACCCATTTCAATATGCCTCACTTGAACTAATTCAAAAAAAGAAAAAAGAAAACTCATTCTAATAGATAAAGGAGGCATAGTCAGCTAAATTAATGCAAATCATTTCATGAGCAATACAATAAAAAAAAGAGTTAATTTTAATCTTTCCGCAATCATTACATCTCGGAATGAAGTTCGCATTCGTTCCTTGCAACCATTCTAAAGTTCATAGGTACCACGCCTTCCCAAAGTGAGTGCCATGGCACCCACTTTGGGAACACGAACAAGGGTTGTCACCAACAAAGGGGATCATGAACTTGGCACCCACAAAGATACACAGATAGGAGATATATTTTTAGATACAGACTATAATGCCGCACAGTGGGGCGAAAACGCCAAAAGCACTTTAAAAATGTTTTTAAATCTCTCTCGTTTGTTTACGCAGCTTATTCCTTTTCAGGGTCTTCATACAGACCACTGATGACTAACCACTACATAGTATAAAATGAAGTCCCCAAAAAGCGTCTGTGTGTTTGAACTCGCAAAACTCGAGAACAACCCAACCGATTTCGCTGAAATTTTCACAATTTGTTCCTTGAAGTCCTGAGAAGGTTTGCAGACCAGTTCGAATAAAATTCGATGAGTAGTTCTTTTTTTATTCCAATTTACGTCCAATTTTCACATAAAGTCTCAAAAATGGGGGTGAAAATTTTTTTGCACATATTAATATTACATATCGTTAGAAAGGGTAGAATTTTCCGCGTTCTACGGAATTTGTTTCAATGCTCTAACTTTATTACGGCGGGAGTTTTTTGCGTTTTAAGCTCGAATTTTTTTAGGCTTAACTGAAATTTAGGCACTACTTTCTTCATTAAATAAATCAATAAAAAGTGAAGGAATTGTCCCACAGCTTTCTTTTCGACGCCATTGGAAAAAACGACCTTCTTTACTCCAGGTCTAACTCGACCTTTGGTCGAAAAAATAAGCTTTTATCTCGAAAGGAAAAAAAAGTTACAAGCCTTTTTAAATCAAGTTTAAGAAATCTCGATTCCATTCAAATTGTGAACAGTTTTCTTTCGCATTTTAATTCCTTAAACTTATTTTATTTTGTGTTTCCACGGTTACGCATTTTAAATCCATCTTTCTGGATTTAATTTCTTAAAAGTATTTTAATATCTGTCGTCATTGTTCGGAAGGAAAATTATGATGATTTTTTCATTTATTTATTTTTTACGCCTGATTGTTGAATATACGTCACTTGACACAATTTTAATTTTCAAGGAGGACCGGGCAAAGCCGGGCAACGCAGCTAGTTAATACTAATTTGAACGAGTACATTTTTTAGTAGTGTTTTTTTTTTTTTTTTTTTTTTTTTTTTTTAATTACATTGAGTTCCCTAGTTTTCGGTGCTGATCAACACCGATTTTCGGTTTGAATATCCGATTATTCATTATTTTCGTCCTACTACTGTCGTTGAACACGAGAGAAGTTAAATGTACTCGCCTTTAATAAAAAAAAAAAAAAAAAAAAAATAGAGAGAGACTGCTTAAACGCAATTTGTTTTAAATTTTCGCACTCATGGTTCTTCACCGTCTAAAGGCACCCTTTACTGTGTAGTGGACGAAGGACTCTAAAATTCCAGTTCTGATTGGCTAAGATTTAGACCTATGCGAATTTATTAATCCCCAATTGGATGAATATAGGGAAAAAAAGCGCTTTTTGGCTTTTTCGCCCCACTTTGTGCCGTAACTACTTCTAAAAAGGGTGCCGTGAATCAGAACAGTTTAGGAACTCCTGGTTCTATACTCTTTATCCAGTCGGCAGCTGACTTGGCATTAGTGTTGTGCCAATAAGCAATTAATCAATTACCGATTACCAGTGACGCGCACGGGGGGGGGGGGGACACCTGTTGACCTTGGACCGAGCCTGAAGAGGGCCCAATATTTTTAGAACTAGGGGTGAAATATAGGAGCAAGCAAAATGGAAGAGGGCCCAGAAAAGTCATTTGTGACGCTCCCGAAAAATTCTGTCCACGGCCCTGCCGATTACCGACTAATCAACTGTTAATAAACTGCCGTAGGGCTGATTAATGATCATTTTCTACAGAACTGTTTTTTTTTTTTTTTTTTTTAAATACAATTTCAAAACTTCATTACATTTCTCCGAGGAAATTTTCAAAATAAACATATTACTATTAGAAACGCAGAAGTTTGTACAGTGGCTCCCAAAAGTGTTCGTACATCTACGACTTTCAATGAAATAGGACCCTATCCACTGATTAGAATAAATATTTCGGAATAGGTATTTAATTGTAAGATCTATGTTCAAAAAACTACATGATTTTTTTAAAAAAAGATTAAAATTTATTTTTTTTTAAATCAAAAACCAAAAAGAGCCGGAAATTTTATCTGACAAAAGTATTCGTACACTTTGAAAAATGTCTATATAATATTGAATAATCTAACTTTTTATTAAATTATTATTTAGTAGAATATCATGCAGTATCAACACCTTTTAAACGTCTGAGAATGTATTTCATTCTTCTTTTTTTTTGCTCAATTTCTGAGTAAGTGTTTAAGCACACTTCGAATCTTTCTGTTTCTAGCTCTATTTTCGTTTCAAAGCCGTATTTTCGTAATCTAGCCTGTGTTAGCAAGATGTAATTCCAAAACGTTTTGAGCTTATTTAGCCAGGGCGGTACATGATATACACCGCCAGCTCAGTCAATTCCAGCCTTCAATGTTCGAGTTGAACCGAACCATTGTTTCGGTCACTCGTCTGGTCAGTACTAATTCTGTATTAGCTATTACAGTCAATCCCGCTTATTAGAATATCGGTTAAAAGAATATCCCGCTTAATGTAATACATTTTGAATGTACCAAATCAATGTAATGTGTTATTTTGATCCCGGTTAATGGAATATCCCTCTTATTAGAATATTTTTTCGTGGCAAAATGGCTATTCCATTAAGCGGGTTCGACTGTAGTTCGTTTGGCACTCTAGGCTTCTTTAAGAAGTTTTCCACCTCCAGCTTAGTCACTCCTATGCCGGACTGATCAGTGCTAATTAGCACGAAACTTCAGTCCTCGGCTGGAATTGACTGAGCTGGCGGTGTATATCATGTATTCCATTGTAGTCTGAAATATTAAACCTGATATTTATATTTTCGCTTACATTATGCTTTAGCTTTCTGACCAGAGCCAAAGCTTTAAAGAAAAAGTTACAATTAGGAATCGATAAAGCTGCATGTTGCATCAAGTTTTCGTAACAGCAAGCAGCGTATCAATCTCATTTAGTTTATTACCTCACTTATATTATTTATTGTTTTTATGCGTTCATGTATTGCATGACATTTGCCTAATTTTTTGTTGCAGATAGTCCGGACCGGGCTCAAACACTCGTTCTTCTGGTTACCATTCAAATGCTCTGCCGATCGAGCTATTCAGCTCTGCCGGTCGCAGCGCAAATTAAACTCATAAATTTAACCGAAAACCTCAGTCCGGTCCTTTAAAACAGGTTTTTTTGGACAGAAAAAAAAACAATTTTTACAGCGTGGGTCTATTATTCGTCATTAGCCTGCACGATAAGCTTTAAAATGGTATATTTCAAAGAAATTGATCAAGAATTGGAGAAGATCTCGCGTAGGAACAAAAAACAGGCTACAGAAATAATGTATAAGGATATGGGGAAATAGGTTGCTATAAAGTTTTAATCTCTTACGGAAAAGTTAAAGTATGTTAAGTTTAATTATTAGTATAGTTATATAAAATAGGTATTTTCCGCAGAGTTACATTGATTGCTTACATTACATTTAGAGCAAACCTAACCTGGCAGCATTGCGAAGTCTATGCAGATCCTAATTACAGCATTACAACGCAGCCAGGTTACGTTTGCCCCAACTATTAAAAATTGTCCTTAAATTATTTTTTTTAATGCCGAGATACAAAGATGGGAATAGAAGCGATGTATATGATAAAAACAGAATCTGAAATTGCAAAAAATAGCCACATCGGCATTTTTTCGCCGAACGAAGAAATGTTTATGTGATTCTTCTAGAAACTTTTTTGATGCGCATATAAAAGCAAAACTTTTTCTTTTGGTTTCATGAAAAACGAGTCACCCCGCTTTCGTTGCCGTCCAAAATAAGTCAGCATGAATGATAAATGCTTCTTTCAATCCCAGATAAACATTGTCTTTCAACAGATGAGAATTTATTTTTCATTTCTGAAAGAGGATATGCCATTCAATATCCCATTACAACATGCCGATGACCTGCAGTAAAAGTTATGATATCTTTCTAAAAATATCCCTTTGGGGCTCTCTACAAATGACGTCAAGCTTTGAGGGAGGAATAGGGTTCATCACGGGTGCCCATCCCCCTTAAGTTCAATGGCGCTAATCCCCCCCCCCTATTTTTTTCAACACTCTTTCTTTTTTAATTTTTTTATTTTATTTACTTCTTTTAAATATTTTTTATTTATTTTTTAGTTTTCTTTTTTGTTTTATTTGCTTAAAGAATTTTTTTTGTTGATTTATTTTTTTTATTTTTAATTATAATTATTATTGGGAAAGTTCTGTGCTACGCCAATGACATATATACACACACACAAACTAAATAAATAAATGAAATGAAATATATAAACAGAATAAAATAAAATAAATAATTTAAATTAAAAAGTAAATCAAATAATAAAATTTAAAAAATAAAAAAATCCCCCCCCCCCCCAAAAAAATATTGATGGCGCAACTTGAGCTATATTCTCTCCTTGTGGGCACCCCTGGTGTTCATAAATTTTTGGCATTTTGTGACAGAGGGGAAATGAGGAGTAACAAGAAACGTGACAGCACGCATTTTTAATTACAATATGCTTTTGAATAACGGTGTGACTTGTGGCAAATGGGAGAGGGGTAAGGAGTGTAACATGTTGTGACACGGGGGGTGGGGGTCAAAATTTTTGAAAAGAGTGTGACATTATTTACGGACCACCCGTTTTGGTTGATGCTGGAATTAAGAAGTTATATCACTTTTAGTAGCTGTATCAAGAAGCTGAGAATGACGTAGATTCCTTTCTAAACCGTATCCCTCGGTGCAAGAAGAGGAACAGCTATTTTTTTCCTATTTTATGTCTTACAATGAAGTGCAGTATATCTTGTTTACCCGGCCCTTGTTGATACGGATTTCTGGATAGTCCGAATCAAATATGCAAATTAAAAAAAAAAAAAGCTATCACATAAACACGGTTCGACGAATCCACGGGGCCTGAAAAAAAAAGTCTTAGCGTCTTTTTTTTTTTTTTTTTTTTTTGTAGAACAAGAATCTTTCAAAAGTCATGTTACACTGACTTTTTTTTTACACTATTTGATGAAATGTGTCTTTTACCTAAAAATGTTTCCTGACTTCTAACTTTTTACAAGTTCTGTCAATTTCTGCACATAAATAACAATTTTAAATTATGGTATACAGAAAATCAATATAAGTACGCAAGTATTTGCTTTTTAATTTGACTACTGTTCTTGCATAGACTGCACAATAAAGTATAGTAACCTAATAAACACCATGGTCTACTTGAAATATCAGTCCGACATCACTCCAGTTGAACTACTTATTGATAAAATGTTCGCTTGACCGTGCTTTATTTAAATGCGGCACGTGTTCATAACAGAACACTAAAAAAATGTGCAAGGTTACCAGTATCAATGGGTGTAACAATACACGAATTCTGAAGTGTGTAGCATCATTGTTTAAAAAATCAAATAGTTGGAGTCACCTTGCACTATGGTTTTAATAAAATTTAAAGCGCATGCGTAATGATCAAAACCGGCGCAGAGCAAGTAAACTCTTAATAGCGGAGTGTAAACCGACCTTGGTAGCCGAGCGGTAGAAGCTATTGCTTCGCGAGTCTGTGAGATTCTTGTTTTACTCTGGTCATTTCCTAAATGTCTTGTTAATATATTAAAATAAATAAATATTGTATATTAAAATATTTGGTGTATTCTCGTTGTTAAAAAGCATGAACTTCTTACATAGTTCAAGAAAGTCAGATGAAAGCTTAATTTTTATTAATGTGTAACCTTTCAAGCAATATTTCTGTAAGCATACAGAAAATTCCAGTGTAACCTTGCGCAAAGATGAATGAGACGTTACGCTATAGTTACATTACCATGGTGTAACCTTCCACAGCGATGGGTAACTTTACACCAGTTATATCAGTTAAGTTACTCCAGAATAGTGGAGTAGTGGAGGCTGCTATGCTGCCACCGATTTTATGGAGTAAGGTTACACAACAATTTTAACAGTGAAGACAGTGGACTAATTTTCGTTGTTTTAGATACAAAATGTTATTTTTATGTTTTTAATGACTTATAACAAATTTGTGTAGTTTTTTTTTCTTTTTGTAATAAATGGTAAGGGTTTCTTTACTTATTACCCAGATTATCCTAATTGCTGACCATCTGGATTGCCTTTTTTTCCAGCTAGTCTGGATAAACGAGATTGTAGAATATGAAAAAAAAAAAAAAAAACACTAATTTTGCACAAGTACAAGACAACTCCAACCAATATTCTGAAAGTTATTATAGAAAAAGAGCGATAACAGACTGCAATTCAGGAGACGAAAGATGCAGCTCAACAATAATTCAAAGTATTGTTTCGAAAACTTTTTGTCACAAATCTTTTCCACCACAAAACTATCATTTTTATCATACCGTTGCCAAATCTTATTTGAATTATCTTATATAATTAAAAACTGAGCGTATGTACCTATGTACCTATGTATGTTCAAGCTTCTTTTCCCGAACGACAGTGAACTGACCATCGAACCCAGGTATCGATGGATTCCTAATCTTCCCGTCTTCATGTTTGGCTATTTAACATAATCCTCCGATAATAATTAGCGGAGATATCAATTAAAAACTATTAATTATGACACTTGGATTTCGACATAAAATCCCTAATTTTCGAAGGCTTTCCTCCATTGAAATTATTATTCAGTGTTTCATCTCAACTTTCCGCAACAATGCTTTTATTAAAATTTACAGCGTGAAGAAAATCTTTGAGATGAAAGATCTATTGCCTTTTTTTTTCTCGAATATGAACAGGTAAAATTCTTGTTTTTTGTTTTGAGGCTTTTCCTTTTTGGCTTAACTGAGGCTTAACTTTTTTTTGGGGGGGGGGGGGGTTCCGCAGCTTGCCGCAAAATTTCACTGACTTTTTTTTCTTTTTTTGGTTCAAGCCTGAGTGTTGAACTCGCGTCACTTGACATAACTTTTATTTTCCAGGTGGACCGTGCAAAGCCGGGTGACGCAGCTAGTTAGTATTAAAAATTGAGATATTATAAAAATTATTATTTGTATTTGTAACAAGAACTGGGCAACTCAAATACATAGCCGTTTGACTATACGCGTAGGTAACATTATATTGTATTAAATGTCATTGTAATTGGTTTCATAGAGGCAAATTCTAACGCATGGAGCTGTCAATTATACGTACCAAAATCTTAAATTAAAAGTTTAAAATGGAGAAAACAGTTGTGAACAGTTAAGAAAACAAGCTATGTTAAAGGTCTGGCTGGTTGCAAATGGTTTATTTTAAGCTCTAAGACAACAGGTAATGTATTTTTTTTTTTTTTTAAAATGATTTAGAATGCAACTCCATAAACATAAAGTTTAATTAATACTATTCACAATTTAAAATATCAATAACTATTTTGATCGTAGTATTTCCTGAAATCGCAATATTCTTGTTCGAAACAAAGTTACATTTAGGTTTACTTTATCCATCACACTGTAACGTTTATCTGTGAAGTTACTTGAAATATCAAAGCCTCGTGCACCTTCTGTAAAACTTTAAAAACTAACTTTTAAACAGCAAAAGATGCAATTTGCCATGAAACTGCGTTCATATCTACAATACCGACTGTTGAGCAAAATAAGAACACATAATTTTTTAAAACACGTTGAAAAAATATTCTGCTTCAAATGTTAAAAAAGTTCGCAACATTTTTGAGTCCATCGCCCCTTCTGGAGGTTAACTAACACCCATCGCCCCAGAAATTGAAAATGTTTAAGAATCGCTACTTTACAAAAGTTTTAAAATATCGTACGCAAATACATTAATTTCAATTATGGTTGATGTTTATTACGATTGCACATTTCATTGTGTTCATTCCGAACAATTTGAAATTTTTACGTGCTGAACTAATTGGAATTTTTTAAAATGTACACATTAGAGTGAAAAATAAAATAAACTGATAGTTCATTCTTCTTCAAAATTACAGAAATCGTAAATTACAGTCCCTTGAGGGCTGTAAACGAACCAAATATTTTCATTGTTAACCTAGAGAACAGTTTGAATAATTTATCGACTCACATTTAATGAAAGGAGCAGCGACATTATCTGCAAAAGTCAACGAATTAAGCTCCGAGAGAAAGTGCTTAATACAATATGTAAATTTTCAGCAATTTTCTCGAATAGTTTTCATCCGAATATAGTCCAAATCTCAATATGCAAAGCATGAATACGAAGTAATTATTCATTACCTCGATATACGTTGTATAATCCAATTGCTTTTTCAAAAACTATATGTCTTTAACTCGACCCCGCTTGGTATATCTATTGTTAAAACTTGTCTGTTTCACTTTACTTTTAGAAATTCTAACTATTTTATAGAAATTCTCCGTATTACCTCAATAATTAATTAAGAGAGTTTAAAACCATTTTCTACTTAAAAAATTAAGGTTTTGCAAACATTGGGGTAGTTTCCGAAATTTTAAAAGTATTTTTTTCTAAAAGAGTATGATTAACATAGGATTTTAAAATAATTTGACAAAGTGTAATATTTTTTAACCATTATTTTAATTGGTGCGCAGATTTAAATTCACTTTTGCGATTCTGCACATGACATCACAAGTGATGAAATGCCATTTACTGATGGCATTAGCGCACAGTGCAAGTTATAATAACCTGGCAACGCGGTTGACAGCAAAGCGTAAACATGTAACGTGGCATTAGAGTAACGCACCACAGAACATGTGATGTCATAAAGATCACGCCTTATTTTCAAAATCGGACACTGAAAAATTTTTTTGAAAATAGCTGATGGAAAAATAAAAGGTTTTTTCTGGCTATATGTTGATTTTTTTACTTAATCTATCAATTTCAGTGACTAAAAGTAGCACTTTTGACTGAAGAAAACAAACCTATTTTCACTAATGCGCTCGTTATAATAGCATTCTTAATATCTTCTTTTTTTACGTTAGATAATTCAAGCCTGGCCTAGTATGCTAGTGGGTGTTGCTGTAGTACAACTGCAGCAGGGCAATCAGAACTTAGCTCTTGGTACTTTAACGGATGTTTGTCTCTGGTGGTCAAAGCAATCATCCAAAATATGAATATTCCAGTTTTTATTCATTTTATTTTGCTTTTAGTCTTTGACTCTACTTGCTACCATTTTGTTCTAACTTAATTAGAAGGATTGTCTTTTAATTATTTTCTAATACACAGCAAACTAACACTTTAAAAGTGTAGAAACAGTGTTTAAAGAGCACAAAACTATTAAAAAAAAGCTTAGAAGGATTGTCTTTTAATTATTTTCTAATACACAGCAAACTAACACTTTAAAAGTGTAAAAACAGTGTTTAAAGAGCACAAAACTATTAAAAAAAAGCTTCCGTTGAAGAATTTAAAAGCCTTTCTAAAATTATATTCATAAGATTATTTCTAAACTTTTTTGAGTTACACTAAAAGTGCGAACTACAAAACCAAAAATTGAAAAATTGACCGTTTTATTGATTTTTGGATAGCAAGGCCCTTTAAAGTATCTTTCTGTTAAGAAACCCTCAAAAAGTGTCTTGTAGTACTTATGGAATCCGCACGTTAGAAAGTGTATTATATGCGTTCGATTGAGAGTGTACTCTAATTTATAAAGTCAACTTTTGATAACATGAAGCTTTATAACTCGAATATTTATTTATCTCAAAGTTTACATTGAGTCCTGAGGACTTGAGAAGCCTGCTAGAATTTCCCATCCTCGAATGACCAGCAACTCGAAGGTTTTAGCCGGTCCCTTAGGACTTCGAGTTATTTAGAGCTGACAGAATTTGATTTCAGAATATTTGTGCAGCGGCTTCCACAGCAGAGCGATGGAAGCACTTGCTTTTTATGGCGGAGGTCGTGGGTTTGATTTCCACAGGCGACCTACAGTGGCTGCCAAAAGTCTTCGTACACCTACGACTTTCAATAAAATAGGCCCCTATCCATTGGTTCGAATTAATATTTCGGAATAGGTATTTAATTATAAGATCCATGATCAATTTTTGACAAAACTACATAAAAAGTTTTTAAAAATATGAAAAGTCAATTTTTTAAAAATCAAAAACCAAAAAGTGCCGGAAATTTTATCTCACAAGTCTTCGTACACTTTAAAATTGTTTATATATTATTGATTAATCTAAATTTTTATTACGTTATTAATTAGTAGAATATCATGTGGTATCAACAACACCTTTTAAACGTCTGGGAATATATTTTATTGTTTTTTCTTTCTTTTTTTTTTTTGCGTAATTTCTGAGGAAGTGTTCAACCACACATCGAGATCCTTACTGTTTCTAGCTCTATTTTCGTTTCAAAACCGTACTTTCGTAATCTAGCCTCCAGATATATCTAAATATGTTAGATTAAGTTTAGATCTGGAGATTAAGGGAGTATTTTCTAAACTTTAGGACAATTTTCGAGGCACTAGACGCAAACGTTGAAAACCATGTGCTTCTTATAGTTATTTTGATAAAAAACAAAGTTGTTTCCGATAACCAAATTTTTGGCTAAGAGTTTAAAATTGGTTTTTAAAATATTTAAATGAACAGCATGATTCATTATTTCATCAAAAAATTCTAAACTACCAAGTCCTAATGCTGATATGCACCCTCACACAAAAACATCTTCACCGTCCTGATTAACTGATTCATCTAGGTTCTAGAGATTAAGTTCCTCATTTTTTCTTCTATTTACAATTATGCAACAATTCAACCAAAAATGTTGAATTTATATTCGTGTGTAAGTAAGACGTTATTCCAAAACGTTTTGAGCTTATTTATCATTGATTTTGTGACGAAAAGCGTAAGCTTTCTGTATTTCGCACGATCAAAAAAATTTCTGCGGGAAGAGGTCCTATTTAATCCAGCTAATCAGAGAACTTGGCGAACAATTTTAGGTGAAAATTAAATGTAAAATGTTTCATTTACCTCTGCAGAAACTTTTACAGTACTCAAATGTTTATTTTCATACATTTTTTAACTTTAAATCTCCGATCACGTTTTGTCAACTTTGCCGGTTGACCTTTTCTTACCTTGTTTTCGGTCCTATTCCTTTCTTTAAAGCATTTTATCAAGCACTTTACAATAGAATGGAATAAATTAAATAATTTAGAGACATTTCAAGCCAATTTACTAATACTGTAAGGAAGAAATTCAAATTTCGAATGGTGTTTTTTGTTTTTTACGAATACCAGCCATTTTAAAGAAATAAGCACAATATTAAGGAATAAATAAACAAAAAATTAAAGCCAAATGACTTTTAAGGGTCACCACAATCCAAAATTAATAAAAAAAAACCACATATGATTATTTTAATTACGAATTTATTCGAAAATATTTGAGTGTACGATGTCTTTTGTGGCGCGTTATTTCTCTGTCTCTTCGCTTTTTGATCCATTTCAAAAAGAAGATCCGTCAACATTTTGAAAAAACTACTGGGTTGTATTTAGAATGACATAGGCATGATATAAAAAAATATTGGACTTCATATTCGAATTCAGTTTCGCGTTATTTTTTTTTTAACTAAAAAATTTCAAAGTGTACGAACACTTTTGGGAGCCACTGCATATAGGTACCATTTATTTTCTCTTCTCTCCTTATCTTACTACTATTATATATGAGAAAGTTTGTCTGTATGGATGTTTGTTACTCTTTCACGCTAAAACTACTGAATGGATTTTGATGAAACTTAACAATAATATAGCTTATGCATCAGAATAACACATACACTGTTATAACCAGAGGTTCCAGACGAGTGAAAATATTCCCTCTAAGGTGAAAGCATAGAGCCTGAAGGTGCAATGCAAGCCAGAAAATAGAGCAGAAGAGCCAAAACAGCATGCAATCGCAGAAAGACTCATTGCGCATGCGCTTTTTGCCTTAGACATACATTCAACCACCTCAATATGGCGGACAAATGATGATTGCGTTTGTGTGTCTTTCACATTGAATGAAGTACACTATTGGATTAAAACACAACTTTTCTAGGATTAATTATCCGAAATTACAAGTAAGTACAGCTTTTGATCACTTTGTAGCTTTTAGGGCTTTCAAACATTGTTAAGTGTTTAAAAGTGCATTTATTGCTTTTCAGTAACCGTTAGTCTTCTAGTTCCCGTTTACCGTTACTATCGTGAAATTTCCATCATTCAAAACGCTACTAAAAATATCTCATTATTTTCTTGAATACTCGATAAGCAGCTTTTATTAATCACCAAAAGAACCTTAATAAAAATGTTTCTTGTGCTTCGTAGATTATAACAGAAAGCTAGCGAAAAAAAAATCTCTCTCAGTCTAGCTCTTTTCTTTCTTTCTTTCTTTCTTTTTTTTTTTTTTTTTGCTTTTTCATTCAAGTGTTGGAATCATTTCCTGTTAGCGGTTAGCGATAGCGTTAGAAATTTCTTTTGGTTTTTTATTTAACTGGTTGAAAAACTTTATGTGCATTTTATTTTGTTACTCTTGATTAACGTTTATGAAACGATTTTGTTTTTCCATAATTGTAATATCATTGAATATTTTTGGCTCATCATGTAAATAATCCATAAGTACAGCTATACTTCAATTTCGGAATACGTCATGTTTTACTAAATGTATAATTTCTCACATGTTTTAAATAATTAATCGTTTTTAAATTATAACGTATTTGTGACAGATCTTTGATACCAAGTGAAGGGGTAGATATTTATTGTTTTATTAATTTTTAACATTACTTTTTGTTAAAAAAAAACATCAGAACCCTGAATTTTTTCACATGTTTTTTAACGGCCCCAGAGTAATTATTCATATTATTTATTTTATGAATGTTTAAGAAAACGATAAAGATTTCACCGGTCCGCAAAGTTTTTCATTTGCTTTTACTGCGCCCGTGGGTCAAAAGAGGTTGAGAAACACTGAGTTAGAGCACGATCAGATGAATTAAAGCTATGAGCACTTCTTGACTATGTTGAAAACTCTGAAATATGATCAAATGCTGTAATTACATGTTTTAATCATTTCCAATACCGAGTTCAATGTGAAAAATGTCCAAAACGTAGAATATCATTAATCAAAACAAAACTTAAAAATAAATAAATAAATACACAACTGTATTCAAAAACGCACACAATACGGGGAGGGAGGAGGAGGATCTATAGTAAGGGGTGCCATTTCTCTCTCCGAAGGTTCTTTTTTTCACTCCGGCTGTCCCAGTTTTTAAAAGGTGCCTGTTTTTCACCCTATTTAGAGGTGCGATTTCGGCTCCATATTGGGTGCCGCTGGTGAACAAGCGTTTCTCCCCTGAAAGGTGCCTAATGCATCCTGTAGTTTTAACAGTGTAGGGTAGTTTTCGTCCCGTTATGGGAGAAAAACCCCATTGGGGGGCAATAATACATAATTTTCATACAAATTCTCTAATATGAGGGTTTAAAAATACGTGCACATATTAATATTATATGTCCATCGAAAGTTTTAATTTTTCTGCTGAAGATGTCACCGGTTCGAAATTTCTAAGTAGAATAAAAAACGAGTTATAAGCTTTTTAATTCCATGTTCGAAGGCTTTCCTCAACTCAATACAATATTTAGTGCATCATATCAACTCCCTGGAGACAGCTACAATTGTTGTATTGTTGACTATTTTTGCTTTTCGACTGACTGCTCAAGGTTTTTCCCAAGTTAAGTCTTAAAGTAACATTTTTGCACAAGATTGGCTAATTAATAATAAAAGGATTTGGCTGATTATTTTCCATTTTAATGCAACTTTGATGCAACAAATGTTTTTTATTTATTTATTTATTTGTGGTAACTGGACACATTATTCAATTGACCAGCAGGAATCTCGCCAAACTTTTTTTAGGGAAAGACTTCAATAGCTAAGGCATTTGGCAATTTTTTCAACTGTCGCTGTTTTTGAAGCTAAAGACTATGCAATACTGTTTCTCGATTTTCACCATGTAGCCAAAATATCGCCATTAAAAGAATCTTTAAATCTTTTGTTAATATGTAAAATAATCCGCCAACTAAATTAAGCAAATCCATAAACAGCACAAAAACTTCCATTAATTTCTCTCTTTGCATTATTTCAAACAATTGCCCAGTTTTACTACTTATTTTGGAAACATTTCAGCTGAAAATATGTAGCATCGTTTTATAGTCAATTCGGAACTCCAGCGCTCGAATACGCTACCTTGCGGTGATTTATAAAACTGCGAATGCAACTAAAACATTGCCACGTTGCGCTCCACGTGTGTCTGTTGACGTAAACACAGGCAGTTTGTTCTGAGTATTTATTAACTTAATCGATGTGTCTTAGTTTGCTTTCAGCTACAGAAATTAATTCGTCCCTTAGTAGTATTCTCGAGCTTCTCAAAATAATGTTAGTTTTCCTTATTTCTTTCAAACAAGTATTAAATGGTGGAAGCATAAACAAGAAAACTCTGGATTAACAAAATTGGATAACGTTATACCAGGTAAAATTTTTTATTGTTTTGTATGAATTTGTAAGAATATGAGTTTTTTTTAATCTTAAATTAATTTAACTAATCATATTTTACAGCAGCATTTAGTTGGAATGGACAGTATGCAAAATATTTTCTTGAATTTATTATCGTAGAACAAAATGAAAAATGTTTAACCGAGAAAGAATTTACTTTATTCCCTTTATTCTCAGCTGAAAGGTTTCGGCAAATTTGTTTAGGGTTATAGTGTTAGTATTGTGCGAGCAAAGTAGCCTTGGCGAGATTTCGCGTTTTTAGTTAAACCATTTTTAATTTTTATCATGAGTGGAATAAAATGATAGTAAGATTACAGAATTCGATAAGTAAAAAGAAATAATGGTCAATCAACTGAAAAGAAAACTACCACCATATATAAACTGTGAGTACACATTTTATTTATTTTTTTCTGAGTGAATTTGAATAAATATCCGTTTTTCAATTCGATGAAAAAAAAACGAACTTAACAACATTGACTGGACACTTTTCCTTAACCTAATTCCACATAAATGATTTAAATAACCTTTGTTACTACAGTATCCTACTGAAATAGACAGTATGCAAATAAATTTTCTTGAAAATATTTATCGCAGAACAGATTGAAAAATCCAGAAAGAACGTTAAGAATTTGGACAATAAAACATAAAAGTTCGCCAAAAATCTGTTTATAGGGTTATGGTTTTAAAATTGTGTGAAAGAATAATGTATCTTGACAAGATTTCGCATATCAGGTGAATCATTTCCATGACGAATGAATTAAATGCATGATTTGTTTGGATGTCCAATCATATAGTCATAGAAATAAATTATCTAGTGTTAAACGTTACTCTTGACAGTCTGCCACGTATGTGCACTATGTGACAAAAATGTCAACAAATGCCGGAAATGTCACGAAACTGAACTTAATATGTACTAATATATAGAAAAAACGGTACAAAATGAAAATGCCGTTCGAAGCGAACCAAAAATTTATGAATTCCGAATTCAACATCGTGAAAAAGGCTGCTTCAGAACAACTTACTGTGTGTTCTGCATTAATTGTTTACTTTCGTAATACTTTTTGGTTTCTAATCTCTTTCTATATGGGTCAGAATAACCAAAAGACTTTGAAAAATCTTTTCAAATGAATAAAGCGAAAAAATCATACGTACGAACAAAAATCACAAAAGTTTTAGCATTTTCTTCGTTACCACATGCGTTTGTTTCAGTTTTTAAGTCGGCCATTAGACAGTGACTGCAGTGCCCCCTATAGTTCGTTGGAGTTGCGAATATCCAAGGTATCCCAAAACTATTTTTGGGCAATTTGATGAAATTTAGTAATATTTTAAATTGCAGAAAGAACCCAAAATAATTGAAATTTTCCAAAATAACTAAATCAAGTATAGGAGGATTACGGGCGGCTACAATTTTTTAAACAGTTCGTACTTCAACAGCTATTATACAGAAGGTTTTAGACTAGGTTCAAAGAAAAAAAAAATAACAATCCTTACTTACGTTGTAAATGCGAAAGTGACTTTGTTTATATTTTTGTTCGTTTGTAATTCTTTCATGCCTTAACTATTTAACCGATCATCATGAAATTCTTAATAGACATTGTTAGGGGTGCAGAATAAAACATAGGGTACCTTTTATCCAGAAAAAAAAAGTTTTTTAAAACGAGGCCTATTTTGATCCTTTGATTTATTGTTGTAACTCCAGTTTAATTTTACCGCTTTTAAGTAAGTTCAGTTTCCTTTTTTCTTTGTATTTGGCAACAGAAGAAAACATTATTACTGTTTATTTTGAGTTCTTAAGATTTTTGAGTTGAAGAAGCTACGACTAACGATATATACGTAACGATCAATAAGAAAGTCATAAAATAAAGATCGATATTCCTCCTCCTTTTAGATGTACGCATTATAAGCAAGCCTTTGCATATATTCTCATCTGTGTGATCCTTTGGCGATAAACAATGGGTTTGAAATTATTATTTTACATTTTTATGGTACTTTAAATTGCAAAAACAGAAAATGTAGTTCAACAAAATGACGTTTTCAAAATTTTTTTGATGGGCAGATTTACGATAACTTGGTCCTGACAAATGTTCAAAAATCTTGGCACTACAGTCATTACAAAAGTTGCATTAAAATATAAAAAATCCGCTAAATTAATTTTGATAAAAAGATCACTATAAGATATTGAACTTAAAAATAATCCGCCAAATAAGTAAAACAATGCGCTCAAAAACAATTAAAACTACTTTTAAAATCTAAATTCATCCGCGAAATCCATTTTTAGGTAGAATTACGGTAACCGGGTTGCGGCGAAAAATATTTCATTCTGGCAACCCGCTACCTCAATTGGCGACAGAGCAATATTAGCAACCCTACAACAAAGCTGATTCGCTATTCGTTTGGCCAATCGGCGATACAAAAAATTGTAATTGATTTGTCTCATAAATCTTTTTTTTTTTTAATTCTATACAATTATATTTTTACATTTCTGAAAGTTGATTTTTTTCTGAAAATTGGCAACGTAAACTGTATTTTTTCAATTTTTAGATCGTCGAAATATTTTATAAAATTTTACATCGTGGAATGTTTTTTAATTATTTTAAGTTGTTGATTTAAAAATTAGTCATTCATATCTTTTGGATACTTTTTTAAAGATTTTGCTCGCCGTAAGTACTTTCCTTCCTGTTTTATTGTTCCATCTTTAATTTAAAATTTATTCATTATTGTAATTATTCAGTAAGATAAAATAAAAATTTGCAGTTATATGATAACGTTCTCTGACTGGATCTTTTCGTGTAGTTTACTTTATCTAATAGATTATTTTTGTTTTACTGTTACACTTTAATTGTACTTAATGGCGTTTTCTGTTTATTTGACGATTTATTTCATACTTCAATGTCGTTTTCGATCCAACTTTTAGTTGTTAAATTTTGTTAGAATTTATTTTACATTTTTTTGTTCCTTAGAATTTGTTTCAATGTGTTTTGGTAGAGTAATTTAAATTTTAATGGAGTTGTTGAATCATTTAATTAGACTGTTATTTTACATTTTAACAGAGCTTTAACGTCATTTTGTAGTATTTTGAATTTATTTAGCTTTTTTTTTAAAATTTTAATACAATGTTAATGTTACATAATGTTTCGTTTCCTTTTTGCCCATTTCGCTCATTGCTGTATGTATTTCGTTCGAATAAAATGTGCACGACAGCCAAAAGCAGCTTAAGTTATCATTATTAATTTTTTTTTTGCATTAAATGTTTTTGAAAACTATCAATTATCTGTTCCAAATATCCACTCCCCCACCCCCTTTTCTTTGTCTTCCAAGTATTTAAGTGTTTTCTCTCTTAAAAAATGCTAGCTATACTTTATGATTTCCTAAATTAGGTTTAATAATATGTTTCTTTGTATAATTTGTTACATTATCATCATTTAAAAGATGAAAAAGAATTTTAATATTTTTTTTCCTTGCGGTTACGATCAGAGAAAGAAAAAAGTTAACACTCTTTGTTACCAAGGTGATAGTTTGAGTCATCGAAAGCTCCGCCTATTTTTTGGGATGTCTATTCTTATTGGTGGATTTCCTTTGTTTACATTGAAGTAATTTGTTTACATTGAGTCATAGGTGCCAACTTTGGCTGTTTAAAAAAAAAACCGCCAACGCGACCCGGTTACCGTAATTCTACCCATTTTTATCTCCAGTCTCGCCAGTCGACTATGTTAGAGCATTGGCGAATTATTTTAAATTTTTATGAACCGTTTAATTTTCTTTTTTTCCCTTTTTTTTTTGTGTGTGGTTTTGTGGATTAATGATGTTAATTAGGATTTTGTGGAATTAATGTCCTTATTTTAATGGCGAAAATGGAGAACATTGTTCTTTTTTTTTTTTTTTTTTTTGCTTTGTTTTTTATGCTATCGGACCTTTACTGATGAAGATTTTTGGAATTAATCATGACGGAGACTTTCAGAGGAAGGTCGATGGTTTTTGAAAACGCTGATATCACCTTTCTGATAGAGACTTTAGGGAATATGAAATACACCGCCAACTCAGTCATTTCCAGCCGAGGACGTGCAGTTTAGTGCTTATTAGCACTCATCAGCCCGGCATAGGAAAGTGACTGAGCTGGAGATGGAAAACCTCTTAAGGAAGCCAAGAGTGCCAAACAAACTGGTAGCTAATATAGAATTATCACAGACCAGACGAGTGACCGAAGCACTGGTTCGGTTCAACTCGAAGATTGAAGGCAAAGCACGGTATTAATTTACTGAATATACTTTAGGGAATGTTTTTCTTTCCAGAATTTGAAGCTTTTTGTACTATTGTCCTCAATAAAATGGGAACATAAAATGAAAAAAAAAAAAAAAATTCTGTCTAAATTTTTTGGTATTTTCAACAGGACCAATGACGTTAGTTAGAAATAGTCGATTTCCTTCTGATGGGGATTTTAAAAAGTTTGATGCTCTCACTCTAATGGGATGTTATTAGAATTCGTTGTGACTGTTGACTCTATTTTGGGACTTCTGCCTTTACAAATTTATGCTTATTTCCTCTTATCTATTCAGGAGAGACATGCGTCACCGGAGCTCCGTTCCTTTCTCTGGCAAGAAGCTATGCAATAATTTAGATAGCCGGCGTAGCGCTGGACACCATTTTACGGTGATCGGGATTATAAGGGGAAATGTTTGACTATATTTAAGAATTGTTGACCTCACTCGAATTGGAATTTTTAAGAATTACCCGTACTAACTTCCTTACTACTCTTAAATGTTTTTCTGATTTATATTGTCTGATTTTTGGGTGTCTCTCCAGATTCACCGACATTTCATTTGCCCCCCCCCCCCCTCACGTTTTTCAATTTTAATTATCCTTTCTGATATATTAAAGGGGGGAGGAAATTTGAAATGTCGGTGAAAGTGGAGAAACTGGGGGCAAACATATGCCTGTGTTAACCATTACCCTGAATCGATTAAAATAATCTATATTCACGTGAGCGAAGCCGCGGGTAAAAGCTAGTCCTACTACTATTATATAAGCGAAAGTTTGTCTGGATGTATGGATGTTTGTTACTCTTTCAAGCAAAAACTACTGAACGGATTTTGATGAAACTTCACAATAATATAGCTTATGCATCAGAATAACACATAAGTTAGTTTTCGTCCCGTTATGGGGGGCAAACCCCCTTAGGGGGGCAATAAAATACAATTTTCGTGTAAATTCTCTAATATAGGGGTGAAAAAATACTTGTACATATTTACATTATATGTCCATCGAAAGCTCTGATTTTTCTGCTGAAGATGGCACCTGTTCGAAATTTCTAAGTAGAATAAAAAACGAGTTGTGAACTTTTTAGTTCCATGTTCGAAGGCTTTCCTCAACTCAATACAGTATTTAGTGTATCATCTCAACTCACTGCCGATAGCGACAATTGTTGTATTGTTGACTTTCTTTGCTTTTCGTGATTGTTCAAGGCTTTTCTCAAGTCAAATCTTAAAGTAAGATTTTTGCACAAGATTGGCAAATAATACATGATATGGCTCATTTTTCATTTAAACGGAACTTTAATGTAAAAATGGTTTTTATTATTAATTATGCTGATTGAACACTTACTCATTATCCAATCATCCAGCAGATTGCCAAACTTTTTGCTGTTTTTGAAGCCAAAGACTACGTCATAATGTTTCTCAGCTTTCACCATGTAAGCAAAATATCGTCAATAAAAGAATCTTTAAAAAACTTTTTTTACTGTGTTAAATAATCCAGCAACTAAATTAGGCAAATCCATAAACAGCACAAAAACTTCCATTAATTTTCCTTTTTGCACGATTTGAACAATCGCCAGTTTTGAACAATCGCCAAATTTTACTACTTCTTTTGGAAACATTTCGGATGAAACTCTTTAGCGCCATTTTATGGTGACCAAAAGTATCTCAGCATCTGGCGATAATATCTCTGTAACGAAAATTAATATCATATCGTTTTACAAAGTAAGGAAAGAAGGAGGGGGCATCATCGAAGGTATCCCAAAACGATTCCCGCAAATTCGGTAAAATCGCACCAAGAGCCCACAATGATTAAAATTTCCCAAAATAACTAAAACAAGTATAAGGGGAATACGAGCGCGGCTACATTTTTTTAAAAACTTCGTACTTCAATAGCCATACAGAGAAGGTTTTAGACTCCATGTTAAAAAAAAAGTATCAACAGATTAATCTTTTTAAAGATGAGAAGATTAATTTCATGTTTTGGAAATTTATTTATGCTTAAATATAGTGCTTTCGTTTCTAAATCAATACTATTTTGTTCTTTATACTTATTGCTATTTTAGTTTTATGGGAAAGGAAGAAACTCGATTTTTAATCACGTCAAAAAGATGTGCTTTAAATTCTTTCACTTAAAACAGAAAACAAAAGCTAGTAACGATTTTTTCTCATAATTATTACTGACCCAGGCAACGGCGGGTATTTTTGCTAGTAGTAAATAAAAGTAAAGTTTGAATGAAAATCTGGAAGGAAGTCTGTGGCAAACGTGCGTCCAAGAGGCCCCATAGCACCTACAGCCTTGAAATTTTGTATAAAATTACTTCGAGCCCCGGGGATGTGCACCTGAGGTTTTATTTTTTAAAGTTCGATCTAGTTTTTTTGTAAATAATTTTTTAAGCTCAAATTTCGCGTCAATTGCCTATTATTGCCTATTTAAGGGGTAAAAAATTACTTGCATACATTAATATTATATATCGTTGGAAAGGGTAGAATTTTCCGCGTTCTACGCAATTTGTTTCAATGTCCTATATATAATATTTGCGTTTTTAGCTCGACCTTTTTTAGGCTTAACTAAAATTTAGGCACTACTCTCTTCATTAAATCTATCAGTAAAAAGCGAAGGAATTGTCCTACAGTTTTCTTTTTGACACCACTGAATAGAGCGGCTTTTTTTTACTCCAGATCTAACTCGACCGATGGTCGAAAAACTAAACTTCTATCTCCAAAGGAAAAAAAGTTACAAGCCGTTAAAAATCAATTTAGAAGAATCTCACCTCCATTAAAATTATTCATGTTTTATTTGGCGCTCCCATAGTTACGTCTTTTCAATTCGCATGTTTCTTCTTTCTTATTCACAAACTTTATGGGTTTCGATTTTAATGGAAAATCTTAGGCTCAACTCAATTCAATCTTCGAGCTAAAGAGCAAAATATATTACTAGAGATCACGAATATGAAAGTGACTTTTCAAACGTGCAAAACTGCAGTTTTTCAATGCTCAGGACCCTTTAACTCTTACGGCTCTGCAAGCTGGTACAAGTTATTTTGAAACCCGGGGAAGGGGTGTTTTTTGATCCAAAGGGAGCTCATAATGCGTTTTTAATCTGTATCTTTCTAATTGACGATTTAAATCTTTGCGAATCAAATAAGATGGCGAAGCTATCTTCAGGGGTTGGTGAGCGTTAGCGAGCAGGGGGTAAAGCCCCCTAATAATGTAAATATTTCTTGTTGCCCTGTTATTAAATGGAAAAATGTACTGCGTGTTATCTCCATATGAGGCAATGGCACATCTGTTTCCCACATCTCTGGGACAAGACAACAAGTAGGAATATGGTTGTTTCCTTTAGTCAAAAGTACTACTTTTAATCACTGAAAGTGATAGAATGAGTAAAAAAAAATAACATGGACCCAGAAAATACGTTCATTTTCCCAACAGTTTTTTTAAATTATTTTTTTTAAATGTCCGATTTTGAAAACAAGGAGTGGTCTTGATGACATCACAAATGATACAATTTGGCGCATCTTTATTTCGCGTTTCCACGTTATGATAATCAAGAAGAGAATTAAACATTGCGCTCTACGCTTACTATCAACGATATCGCTGCCAATACACGTGAGTAAAGATGCGAATTAAATATTTTGCTCTGTGAATGGCCACACTGAATGGCGTTTCATCATTTGTGATGTCACACGACAGAAACGTAAACAATAAAATCGCACCGATTTAAGAATTTTTTTAAAAATATTAAACTTAATCAAATTATTTAAAAAATGGTCAGATCCTGTGTTTTTAAGCATGCTCTTTCAGAAAAAAAAGTACTTTTAAATTTTTGGAAACGACCCCATTAAGCACAAAAGTCGTATCTGCACCTTTTATCAAAATAGAGTTACGGTAACTATAAGTGATTGTTTGCTAAATATTTTACCAAAATACAATGTTTTATGGTTATTTGAGAAAGGGAAATACATTTTTTTTTTTCAATTCTGAAAAAGTTGCATCAGTATCAAATATAAGGAGGTCCACAACTTTAAACCGTTGTGAAGAGATAAAATGAAGGGGACTGAAGACTTTCATTCGTGAAGAAAAGACACCAAATCACGTGACAGATTTTAAAGCTAAGCATTTGAAGAAATCAGGTTTCTTTCGCTAGCCTCACGCAATACGTGTCAACCATTTGTCGTTGCTGAATCACGTGACTTGGGGTGTTTGCCTCAGCTTTTGCTGAACCAATGATTGGACTTTCTCCCGCCATTTACTAATACTTGCTCTAAACTTTAAACGACAATTTCTCATTTTGAATTCAGATGCAGATACGACTTGCACGGCAGTACTGTTTGAACATGGATTGTATGTAATTAGGCAATCTGCCAAGTAAAGACGATTCTATCTGAATGAATCTAGCAAGGGAGAAGGGAAAATAACGATGGGATTTTGATGCACGCGTTTTATAATGTCACTAGTGCCTTATTCATTTATTGCATTCTCTAAAATAAAATAAGGGAAAATAAAAATAAGTCCCATGGAAACAACAAAAAGAAAAGAAAATATTTTCATTTCGTTCTGGAACGTAAAAGCAAAATAGTAAGCTCAAAACTTTGTTGTGAATAAATAAATCAATTAATTTTCTCCGTGAGAATATAGATAGAATATACTTTAGATTTAAAAATTGTTGCTGTGATCAAACTTTCATTTTTACGAAACTAAGGCTAAATAGCAGAGAGGCAAAAGTACACATCTGAAACAAACCAACTAACACCCCCTGTAAACTAATAGATACGTCCATTTCCGCCTATAAACCGGATTTTAGTCTTTCCATGTGATCGATGGTCAGACAGTATATGTCTAACGCTTTATAGATTTTCAGTTACATTTCATTGTAATTAGTCAGTAAAATATATCACGTAAGGAGAAAAATGATAACATGCCATAGTTAAAAACGACAGTTGATTTGAAGTCTCTTTTATGATGCCCAAAACAAACGGATAGTTTAATAAAAGTTAACGGTACCAGCAGCCCAATCTAGCTTCTAATCATCCGAGCACAGCAAGGGAATTGCAGTGCCATCTAATAGTATTGCAATAATATAAATGCCAGCTAATAGCAACATTTTCAGGTTTGCGCTACCATAGTATAAGTTAATTACAACATTTGCCAATTAAAATATAAATTCACACAATGAGAAGATGATATGAAAGGAAGTGTCACAAGTTCATTAGTCATGAACCGTACTATGTTATATGAGTAAAACACGGCGTAGATATGAAATCAGATATATTGCGGGGGTTATATAGCAATCTTCTCTAGATAGGCTCCGTCATATCTCAATTTGCATGTTCTCGGAAACTAATTTCAGTTTTAGAGTGGACTGTGTGATTACTTTCTAAGATAAAATTTTCCATCCGTAACTCCAGTTAAACTAGTAAGCTCCCTTTGCCAGGAATTAAATATAAATAATTTCTGAAGTGCATAAAATAGGAGAGTAGATTATTATGTCGTATTTTATTGATTCCGGATTTAACGAGTCGGAATAAAGATTGGCTAATCAACATCTTTCAATCCATTGAAATTGCATTGAAAATTATAAACTTTTAGAAACACAGTGCGGAAACATAATTAATTATTTCAAATATTTTTGCTCCTAGCCGTAACATGAACTCTTTGCTGGGTTATGGTGAAAATAATTTCACTAGTATTTTATTCGAATTACTCACTTTTTATAAAGTTGATGATGAATTTTTAAAATGTACTCTTGAAAAGGAATCTATAAGAAAAAGTGTTATTAGATCAATTACTATTCAAGACTTGAAATATTTACTCAAGGTCAATATGTTATAAATTTTAATGGAGTTAAATTAAATGTTAAAAAAAAAAAGCTGATATCGATATCTTTTGTTAATCTAGTAATCTCATTAGATGCTGAATATATGTTACACCATAAAAGAATCAAACATACAAAGTCAGAAAAAAAAGAGTAATTTGCTTTTCTTAATTTACAAAACGAGTTGTACTACATACTAGAAAACCGCCTATCAAGGTACGACGGGTGAAAATTGCTTCTACATTTGAACGAAGCAATTGCCTGTTTGAGGATATTTTACAGTATAAATTTTAACCCTAACTAAAAGTAAAGTGAATTAACCTAAACTCCAGTAGATAGCGATCTTTGCTGACCTTTTTTTTTTTGTTTCTTCATTCTCCTAAAATCACAGACTTACCAGTGAGACAGTTAAGTTGTCGTATCCAGTTCAGCCCTGTCAAAATAAAGCCTTTCCCTGCATGTCAAATATTTAAAAAAAAAAAAAAAAATCATGCCGTGGCGCGAGTTTTATTGTTGATGACGTCAGTTTTACTAGATCTTTGGCTGTTATATATATGAGGAGTAACTTTTAACAGAATATGCATCGTCAGAGTAATGTGTGGCGAACCTATTTTATGAACAAATCAAATGTCAGAACCATAGAGGTATAGGGAAACAAAATATCAGATGGGTTACCTTCGATTACGGGAAGCCTTAGCAATTTGACTTGTTTCTGACGGCATCGAAGCGAATTTTTCGATTATAGATTCGCGAAATCCGGAGAATGTCTTAAGATCGATACTAGGAGTTATTGAATTCTATTGGGAGACCTGGGATTCTCGCCTTTTGACAAGGGAAAGCTACCAAACTCGATATCGTGCCTTGAATGGATGCTTTGACGGCAATATTTGTCACTAACCCGATTCTAGAGGCTCCATAAAATGAGGATATTTTTACTGAAAAGAAGCCCGGGTATTGTTACATTTAAAAGTAGAGTGTTCAATCAAGTGGAGAAGAAAAGGTAGACATTGAAATATCTGACGCAGTTTAATGTTGTTCTATCAAAGAAGGTTTGGTTTAAGATTTGCTCGTTTTCTTGATTATTTAATTGTTGAGCTCATTTCAGTCATTTTTTAATACAAACGAGCTCTATCCACGACTTTTCAAATGTGTTTTTGCAGCAGTGCGTTTTATACTATGTTATGGAAATCAGAGTGAACTGGAAAAAAAAAAAAAAAAAACGTTGCGTTGATCGAGCAAGTTTAATTCCCAAAATTCCTTTACGCCCGCCGGCGTAGAGCCACCATCAGGGCTCACAAATAGGAGGTTCCTGTCACCTTCCAAAAAATTTCCTTATTCGGCAAAGTTTATCAGGCAAAATTATTACATCCGGCAAAATTTTTGGCGTTCTATTCGGCAACATTATCATCATTCGGTGAAACATAGAGTTCCATCCGTCAAGATAATCATCATTGGGCAAAATTTGGTGCTCCATTCTGCAAATTGTGAATTTTAGCCCTCTGAAAAATTTAAGTTCGGGGTGCTCCTGGCCTATATATCTTTTTTGTCAAATTTTGTCCTGGTTCTCAGTCACTGTCATCAAAACCTACGTTGCTTGGGTTGTTTAAAGCTGGAAGCTAAATTATAAACTGTTGATGAAACATATTGTTATTCCATTTCTTCATAAGTTCTTTTCTTTTAAACAACTCCCCCCCCCCCTTTTTTTTTCTCCTCTTATTGTGCTAGTTTTTTGTCAGCACCAACCATGGAGCCCGGGCATCCTTTTTCCAACTGAAGAATTCAGAACTTCCTATCCTTTTAATTTTTGATCTCTTTCAAAACATCTGCACGCGTAATGTCAGAGAAATGATCCATAATTTCAGATCTCTCCCCTCAAAAAGATCTTTTCTTCTCCTTTATTTAACCTGAAGTTCTTGAAAAAAATACTTTAATTGTTTCATGCATCATAGAGTTAGGCTAATTTATCAATTTAGTGTACGTTCTTCCAGTAGGAATTCATGATTTTTTTTTTTTTTTTTTTTGCCAGAAAACAGAAACTCTTGAAGCAATAATGCTGCACTTGCTTTTTTGTCACTGTAAAAAAGAAAAAAAAAAGCTTAAAACTTGCCTATTTGATGGTATTTTCACTCCAGCAATTTGATTTGAAATGTAATTGAGAAGATCGATACAAAAATCTCTTCGTAACTTGCGTTAACAGCTAACGGTAGTCGTTGGTACTATGTTACATGCCTAGTTTGAACGTCACAATAGACAGGCAAAAGTTACCCGCAGCACAAACTGCTCTTAAGTGAAAATTAATTATAAAAGACAATGCTGTACTTGGTTAGAACATAAGTAAACGATGCACATTTCATAAAAATAGGATTACAAAATAAGTTTATCTAATCACATGAAATAAATATATGGATTAATTTTCTAATATCAATAATACATTACCTTTAATAATCCTTTCATTAGTGTTTCATCACATTCACTCAACAAAAGTAAATGCCATGTTATAGAAAAAACTGCATGCTAACAGAGTTAATAAAACTAAAACTAAATTATATTTCTAATCAATTTTAAATACACTAATAAATTTACGTGTTCTCATAAAAATAACTTAGCTACAAACTAACAGAGAAGCTTTTGGGAAATTGTTGCAGAAATGATTGCAAAAACGGCATGAGTCGCGAGCGCTGTCTTGGCGAAAAAGCTTTCCCGCCTGAAAAGGAACCAGATGAAAAGCGGGAAAGCTATACAAAGTCACAGGAAAAAGAAGTTAGAATAAAATAATACTTGTGATATGAAATAAGGCCATCAAAAATCCAGATCTGCTAGAAATTTCTTTTTAAACATCATTTTTTTTGTCCATTGGAACAAAATAGGAAGGTGGAAGCTAACTTTTTACAAAGTAGAAAGAAAAGGGCCACCCTAGTCAGCATGGTATGTTTTACTAGAATAACGTCAAGCAAAAAGATCTTGAAAATTTCTCAAGTAATGGTAGCAAGGTAGACCAGGGGAATGCCGCCACCTTGAGCAAGTTTAATATTTATCACCATCAAAAATCGTATTTATGAGCTGGATATATATTTTGGATTATTGTATGCCATCTTAAGAATGTTTACAAAATTTGTTATTAATAAATCTATAAACGAAATAGTCAAAAAACATCAATTTGTCAACCTCTGCACTGTGGCGGTATTACCCAGGGAGCTGGGGTAATCCCGTCACGGACCTGGGTACTCCCACCACTAGCCAATATGACTAAAAGACTAAGAAGGAAAATTTATTGAAAATCCTATATGCAATTAGCACCACAATATAGGAATTGAAAAAAGAAAAAGAAATGACTTTTTTAGTTTATACGAGTAAAAAAACAGTATTTTGAATTCTGATTTTCTTAAAATTTACAAAAATCACAAATGTAATTTTCAGCTCTTTCAGCATCGCTACACTGTAAATTCACCCACTTGCCACACCAAGTGCATCTGTATCACCTTTCGTTCATTCCATATTTATTGCATATAGCACAAAGTTGAACGTTTGGATCGTTTGGATCGAAAAGGTCATCATTTTCGTCGTCCCGTCGTCACAAAACTTTTTGACGTCGATTTCTTCCTCATCTGAAGAGTTTTCAAAACTGAAAAGTCGCTAGCCCCCTTTTCTTAACCGATTAATTCTTTTTCTTCTGCCGAGTTGTCACTGCTTCTCTTTCTTTTCCTTGTTTTCCGATTTCATAGACATTCCTAAGACCTTTTCTGCAGATTTTCTTTCGGCTTGTTTCTTTTTCAATGTTTTTCCCTTTTTTTTAAGCTACTGTTTCTTCTAAAACTGCCTTCATTGGGGTTCCCATTAGAATTGCCGAGTGGCCTTTTCATTTAGAACTTTCCTCTACCCTTTCTGCTGCCAATTTTTGAATTGGTGAAAACTTTTCTAGCGATTGAAGAAACGTTTTTTTAATCACTTCCTGAACGGCCTTTGATGACCAAGGTGATACGTCCAGTAACTCACTTTCAGATGTATTCCTCACATTTACAAGAATATTTTCTTGACCAGATTCTTCTGTTAAGAAGAGTTGGAGTGAGAGGAAAGTGAGAGGAGGTAAGTGAGAGGAGTGTAAAAGAGTTAGTTAACTTCTGTTAACTAACTCTTTTTACTAAGCTCAGTTTACAAGAGTGCATGAGTGCATTTTCGTTCCTTTAAAAAATTGCTTTTGACCTATACAGCGGAAAGATGCTTCCGGGGGTAATGCCGCCACCATCGCGGCATCGTCCGCGGAGAGGTGGCGTCATATCCCCGATCCAACAAGATGGAAGAAATGTAGATTTAAAGACATCAGAACAAACGGAAGTGATCAATATTGTTGATTAAAATATAGGCTAATATATCTAGTTGAAGGTTTTTCATAGCAAATGCAGCTATTGTAGCATCTAAAGGTAACCTCAGCTTATCCAACATGGAAAAATGAGATCAAACCTCTTCAAAACTACGTTCGTCACTAATAAGAACAAAACAACGCGCGCAATGACTGCTATCGACTTGAGACATTGGTTATAGCATCGTTCGCTATAGGTCAGGAGCTGTCAGGCCGGCTATCCGGTTTCCTTGACTCAAATATCAGGGGTGGCGGCAATCCCCCGGTCTACCCTACCAGACCTACTTCTTGGCCAAACTTTTGGAGTAATGATACAGTTTATGTTTCTGTGGTGACAACTTCTTTGTTTTAGCTGGTGTTGTACGTGATTTTATTGCTGGCTTTTTCAAGTGAAAACATATTTTAAACAAACTAATGAGCTTAACTTAATTACGGCTAACCATTATACAAACATTCTAGTAAATTTACGACAATGTTTAAAAATGTAACTAAGCATAAATGTGTAACCAGAGAGACAATAATATAAAATCTTACCATGGATGTCCACGAGGAGACGAATATGGCACAGATTGCGCCATTGAAATTTAGGAGGATTCGTCACTTGGGACTGGTTATAGTTTCATTTTGAGGGGGTTTCGTTATTGAAGTGGTTCTCCACTGCGTTTGACGGAGTTTTTCAACGCGTTAGAGCGCGCCATTGCCTTTGTGGAAATGCACATCCCGAATGTATAGTAATTTATCAATGAAATAAAGTCTGAAGGGAAAAAAAGTCTCCCTCGATGCTCTACAGTTTAGTATGAATCTTGATTAGAAATTAGACTCCATTTAATTTGCTAAAATATAGAATTTTTCGACTTAAGTGTTTCTTGTGCTCAACAACTCTTGTACTCAATTTGCTTTATGATAATGTTACAGAATATAAAACGGATGTAATGTATAAACAAAATAAATGAAAACTAAAAATACCTTTTAATAAAAATATCCGAAAATAAATGCGGGATTTTCATTTTATACTTTCTTAATGAAAAGTGCAAATGAGTTTAATTCTGAAACTTTTGAAGAGCAAAAACTACTTCGGAAAACGTGCTCCAATTACACCTCATAAAATGAAATATAATTAGTATTACATAAAAGAGCAAGTTATCATCAAAAAAGCAATTACTGTTCTTTAAATGAAACTTATCTTCATTTAAAATTCATCAAGAAGCAAGAGTTGTTATTTTTTGCCCTTATGTGAGTTTTTGTTTAAGCTTTGCGTTTTCATTTGGATTTTTACGCGTTATTTTCTTTGTATACTTTAATTTTTTCAGCTAATTAATCATGGGTTTCAATGCTAATGCAGAAATATTTTGTGCAGAGATATTTTTTAATTATTTTTTTAAATCTTGGCAATCGGGAAAATCTTTTATGCCTGAAAAGATTTTTATCGGCTCAAGAAATATAACTAGGAAGCAATTCTAAACTCTAATTTCAAACGTAACGGGTTATTAAATTCTTGCTTGTCAGTTCATCAGAACCTAAAAAAATAAAAATTAATTAACGTAATACTTAGCAATTGAAGAATATATAATGACTAGAAAGTCGTCCGTCAAGGTATGACGGGCGAAAATTGCTTCTACATTTGAGCGAAATCATTGCCTGTTTTGTGATCTTTCGATAGTTGAAATTGTAACCCTAACTCCAGTGGATTAACCCTAAACTCCAGTAGGCACTAGTGATGGGCATAATCGAGATCTCGGGAATCGAGTACTTCTGATAATCGAGTGATTGATAATCGAGATCTTTTTAAGTCGATCACTCGAGTGATTGATAATCGAGATCTTTTGAAATCGAGAACTCGAGCGATTGACTTCTCGAGATCTTCCGAATCGAGTACTCGAGCGATTGACTTCTCGAGATCTTTTGAATCGAGATCTCGAGATGTTTTAAATCGAGATCTCGAGATGTTTCAAATCGAGATCTCGAGACGTTTGAATCGAGTACTCGAGTAGTTCATTTTCTGAGCTTTTCCAAAATTGAGTTGACTGCTACGGGGGTGCCCACTAAAAGGGGGTGGGGCATGGCGCAGCCTGTGCAACTAAAATTTTTAGAGTCGGTTTTTTGAGAGGGTTTTTTTAATCTCATTTTCGAAAGGGGGGGGGGGTCCATGGCGCAGCCTGCGAAACCGAAATTTTTAGAAGCGGTTTTTTTAGAGTTTTTTTTTTAATCCCATTTCGGGAGGGGGGGGGAGAGCTCTTTCTAGACGGATGCTCCGTAACATTTGAGAGGGTGCGCCATCGCCCTGCGAAAGGGGGGAGGTGGACTCCCTTGTTTTCAGTTGAATTCCCGAGTTGTTTTGGCAGGGGTGTGCTCGAGATAGGAATGTGACATTTAGCCTACCATTTAGGGGTATAATAAGGGGTGAACCCTCCTGGCTTTTAGAAGTTTTAGGTTAAGTTGGGGGGGGGGTATTGACACCCCCCTTTTAGAAGGGGAATCAATACCACTCCCCCCAAATTCCATGAAAAATTCTAGTTTTTACATTTAAGTGGGTCTAGTTTTTTGTTGTTTTCCGATAAAATTAGCAGATACACCTTTTGTCCCCTTACCCTCCGGTAAAGTTCGAAATGCAAGCTTGTTTTAGGGGGTCGATTCGATAGATTTTAGTCTCCATTTTGGGGTCGCAATCCTTGGGGGATGCAGGTTCGACTAGATGCCCTGTTAGCTTGTCAGAAACTAGGAGCTCGACATTTGGGCGACTGAGTGATTTATTCGAACGGTTATGCATTTAAACTAATGATTTTCATTTATCACGTGATTATTTCGAATGGTTTCGGACTCTCAAACACGAAGTTAATAATGTAAACAAGTAGGGGAATAGTTGCTCTGCGCAAAAGTACTCATTCTTTCCTAGTTTATAGCTTTGCTTTTTTTTTTTTTTTTTTTATGTTATTGTTGAGAGTAATTGAGTATATTTATCTGATTAATACATGAGGAGGGAGGGTAAAATATTTCTGATTGCGTTTTTCAGAGGATTGGGATTCCCGACGCATTGAAAAGTGTACAAGTGTGGCTTGAAGTGCATTGAAGTTCATGATTATTTTTTGTCTTTCTTGATCCGCTCTTTTTTATTTTTATTTTTCATTCGTCGACTTTAAGAATATGCAATAACAGTATAAGTGTTGGGAGTGAAGTTGAAATGTTTTTGAGTGCATTAAAAAGAAATATTGAAGTTTGTCGTGTGGGATTAATTTTAGCTTCCACTCTTCGGCCCAATTTTTAAATAAAAATTACATTTTATACAGATTGTTTTTTTTTTTTTTTTTTTTTTTTGAAATTCCATACGCAAGATATTTGTGACTTCTTGTGTACGTAGCATTTATTTTCGCGGTGGGGGTAGTTAAATTTAAGTATTTTGCTTGTTTTACTCGCTTCTGTTTATGTCATATTCCTTATAGTTTCGTAAATGTTGATTAGTATATTATTTACTCAACTTAAAAAATTTCAGTCAATTAATGTGCTGATTTTATGTTTTTTTTTTTTTTTTTTTTTTTTTTTTTTGTAAAGTTGAGGCAAAACTGCTGAAAATGCTTCGGCTCGCAACGGTCCATTTCGGAACTTAAGGTTCCGTAGCTACGTTTCATTTTCCGTGCGCTGGTCCTCAAATAGGTTAAAATTGATTGTCAAGTTTCTCTGAAAAGCAAATTACGTATTCGGTTTTCAAATCATCCGAGATGCTCGATAACCGAGCATTCCACAACAAACAATATATTATACAAGAGAGAGCGCGGGGGGAGGGGGGTGAATGGCGCAGACCGCGCCATTGAAGTTTTGAAGAGGAGAGGGTAACTTAAGCGGGTTTTAATTTATTTTAGGGGGTTCAACGTCGCATTTGAGGGATGAGTGTCATCGTCATGGGGGGGGAGGGCACCACTGAATTATAAACACCTTGCGTTTATACATTTCATAAACGTTTTTAACATGGCTGTCACAGCGTTAACAATCGCTTTAAAACGTTTACTCAACGAAGTGTGCTCTCTGAGTAACCCCATTAGAAAAAAAGCAGAAGCAAATATTTGATTCAATAACTTTATAGAATGACTGGGGTGACACATTTGAGAAGCAATTATTTGATTCTAAAACCTTATAGAATGACAGGGGTGTCCGTCCGTCCCCTGTGCGAGCTTTTTATGACAATCCCCCCCTCCCCCAAGAAACGAGAATCCGAAAAAGGGCTAAGACTACATTAAATTTTCAATTACACGGTTTGTACCATACCGGTCAAGGGCGCCCATATGCAAAATTTTAAGGGGGGGGCTCAGATATTCTCCCCATGGTTTAATAGAATATTTTCCCCCATAGAAACTGATTTCAGTACAGATCAGAGTTATTAAAATTTGACATTTTTAATAACTTATTGATTAATTGCTGAAGAAGAAATGATTTTACATTTTTGCAAAAAAAAAAAAAAAAGTACTAAAAGCAAGGATGTCCTAATTTCAAAGAATGGAGAGGGGGCTTGAGCCCCCACTTGCCCCCCCCCCTATATGGAAGCCCTTGATACCGGTTTAATATATTTTTAAGTTCAACAACTCTCAATTTTAAACCTGCTAGTGTCGCCCAACGACTTGCCCATATTATCATTATCCCTCACTTTTTAATAAAAATTGTATATACGTACGTATTTAATCTTAATAACTGTCAAGTTCAAAAAAGTATGGAAAGCGTTTCTCTATCCTTTGCTTCAAGATTTCACCACCGGATCACACCAGGGGTGGATACAGAAAACCATTTGAAGGGGGGTGGGGGTCATGCTGAAGAAAGCCCTCCCCCATGAACGAAATTCCCGTTTTAAGTACGAAAAAAATTCTGAAACTTTTTTGGGGGTCAATAAAAAGCCCCAAATCGGTCAGGAGTAAGGCACATAATTGGGGATAAACGTTGCAAATTAATTTCATAAGCAATAAAACAAAGTAGTAGTTCAAATATTTTCTTTGAAAAATACTTAATGTATTGAAAAGATACGATACTGTCATCGTTTGCATTTTATGCATAAATTATTTGAACACAATGTGTACGGATACTATTCTCGAGAGTTCAGGGGGGTCATGACCCCCACGACCCTCCATTGTATCCGCCACTCACACAACACATGCCCCTCCATAAATCTGCTCATATGATAATTAACAATTTTCGTTCTAAAAATATTGTTCGATTATTAAGGAATCTCTCAATTATCGAAAATTCGAAGCCAAACATTCAACCATGACCCCATTCGAATAAAGCAAGAGAAAAGCAATCATTCGATTTTAAAAATCATTCCAAATATATCCATTTCAAGAGCAAATAGCACCACCTATGAAGCTCTTCCCCCAAGAGCAATACCCCTAAAAGAGACAAAATCCCCTAAAAATTACAATCCCGCAGTTTACGTCAAAACTCCCCCCCCCCCCTCCCCTCTTATTTGCACCCATAGGAATGAATTACACGAGAAGTTAACCACTTGTTTTATTAAGAAATAACTAAGTACCTTTGTGCCGAGAAGTAACATGAAATAACAAACGTTTTGTATCCCAAATATACAGAGTACTGCAGAAACGTGTTTTGGAGTTTTAAGGTACCCTTTTTTCAACAAAATAGTAAGCTTTTACATATAAGGGGTCATTCCTTTGTTACATATGGATGATTTTGGCCATTTTTGACCCCTTTCCCCCATGTAAGGGTACGTAAGGGTTTTCAAACCCCTCCCCCTATTCTTACGTAAGATTCCATTTCGTTTTTAGAAATAATGAAATAACTAATCTAATATCACTGGAATCGAAATTTAATTCACTATTATTAAATTAAACCTTTTTGCGTGAAGAAATATTTACTAAAAAGTTGGAATCTAGACTGAATGTGTTTTCGACATTTTTTTGTATATGATGCGATAGTAGTTTAAAATAAAACAAGCCATACATAGTGCAATTCTTTTATTATGTTTTACATAATTAAATCTTCTCAAAACAAATAAAAAAGTCATCCTAATACGTTTTTATTTTCCAGACGCAAATGAAACATCGGCTTGGAAAATACTGCTTAAGAATGCGTTTGAACCCCTCTCCCCCCCCCCCCCAAAGTATGCAGACATTTTTCCACCCCCACCCCACGGGACCCTTACGTAATTAATGAATGGTCCGTAAAGACATCCAGTAATGTCCTTACATCCACAATCTCACTATTTTGCGTTGAAAAAAGGGTTCCTTGAAACCCCGAAACACGTGTCTGCAGTGATCTGTATGTTTGGGCTCTAAAACGTTTGTTATTGCCTATTACACTTGTATCATTACCCAATCGTATAGTCGAAGGTGAACGTAAGGGGGAAGACGTCCCCTCAGGTTTTCAACTTAAGTATTCCCCCTTTTTACCTGAACTATAATTTTAATGCCTCTCAAGTTAGAACCTTATATAAGCGCCTCCAACCTTTACTTCCACCAACGGGAGACACAACACATATCTCCCACAAACCCGTCCATGTGTTTATTCATTAACACCTTTCGCTCAAAACATATCATTAGACTACCAAGCATCCCCAAAGAATCATTTGATAATCAAGCATTCAACAGTATACATTCGATTATAACACTATTCGAATGAAACATTCGAAAGGCAATTATTTGATTGTAATACCATTTAGATCGCAAGGGGATCTATTCCTCAAGTGTGCTGGCACACTTTTTAAAATTAGGGATCCTCTCTCCCCTTCAAGAAGGACACTCCCTAAAAAAGTCGAACGTCCATTAGGAATTTCAATGGCTCAGTCTGCACAATGACCCACCTCCCCTGTGGGTTCCTCAGCGCAGCCCGTCTTTCTGAGAGAAGGGTTAAAAGGTTTCAATGCAAATTTTTGTGGAAGACAGAAAAAAACCATGCTCATTCATAAGTAAAATCATTAACTTTTCAAAGCCAGCCCTTTGACCGCCTAAATGACGGATCCGCCCCTGCAACTAAAACACTTCAGAAGCAAGGGTGCTCACCCGCCCTGAGGTCAAGCCCCCCCCCCCCCCACCCTCAATATCACAGAGACCTCCCCCCAACAAATGAGAAAAATACCCCTTAAAACACCCCCTCCCTAAAAATGTCAAAAGCACAGTCTGCACAATGACCCCCCCCCCCCTCCATAGGTGGGCACCCTTGTCAGAAGTCAACTATATTGAGAGGTTCATTCGATTATCAAATCGATCGAAGAATAACACTGCTCGAGTGATTGACATCTCGAGAACTCAAGATCTCGAGAACTCAAGATCTCGAGAACTCAATATCTCGAGAACTCAACATCTCGAGAACTCATCATCTCGAGAAGTTCAAAGCGAGAACTCGAGCAGTTGATCGCTCGAGAACTCGAAAAGTGACAATCGAGTACTCGAGAAGTTCATCACTCGGGAACTTGAGAAGTGATAATCGAGAACTCGAGATACGATAATCGAGAACTCGTGGTAATCGAGTTCTCGAATGATCTTGAATAATCGAGTGATTCGATTATGAGAACTCGATTATGCCCATCACTACTAGGCATCGTTCATTGCTGACCATTTTTTCGTTTCTTCATATTCCACTGAAATGACAGTCTTACCAGTAAAACAGTTAAGTTACCGGATCGAGTTCAGCCTTGTCACAATAAAGCCTTTCCCTGCATGTTAAACATTACCAAAATTTGTTATCGAATGATCATGCCGTGGCGCGAGTTTCATTGTTAAAACTCGCGGGTTGCTCCATCATTGGCTATTATATATATATGAGGATGTTTGTCATTATTCTCAAATCTAGTCATTCATTCTTCAAATTTCTGTGTCATGCTTGATATTTTGTTCTTAATATATTGCTGCTTAACAAGATATGTTTACTTATATTTAATTTTCTTACGCATTTTGCTACACATAATTTTTTTAAAAAGAAGTAATATTTTTAATGAGAAATACGTTTCGAAAATATTACTATTGTTTTTCTTTAGCGTAACTCAAAAAAGTTTTGAAATAATCTGATTAATAGAATTACAGTAAAAAGACTATTGAATTCTTTAACGGAAGCTTTTCTAAAAGATTTGTGCTCTTTAAAAGTTATTTAGACTATGTGATTCCTATTCCAAAATCAAACATTTAAAGTATTAAATATCAGTATATATTAGCTAGTTGAACAAAAATTAAAGGAAAACCCTTTTAACAAATTTAAAATTAAACGGTAGCAAGTAAAGTCAAAGACTAAAAGTAAAATAAAATTAATAAAAACAAATGGAATATTCACCTTTAAGATGATCACTTTCACCATTAGACACAAACATCCGTTACAGTATTGTTGGATCCATCTAGTTCTGATTACCCTGCGGCAGTTATTACTGCAGTGCACTTTAATATACAAGTAGGCCGTGATTGAATAATCTTACGTAAAATAGAAGGAATTATGATTGCGCAATAGTTTGAACTCTCTTAATCTAACTATTGAGGTAGTTCGGGAAATTTTTGTGTAGAATAGTTAGAAATTCTAAACACAGGGGGAAATAGATCAGTTTTATTCATATACTACTGGTACACGCATGGCTTTGCCCGTAGTAGAAAAATGAAAAGGTCTTTTGGTTCGCCTGTATATTTACAAATAATGTATGGTGAATTTTCTCGCCAGATGGCTTGTACCCATGCTACGGTTCCCACGTTATGATAATTTCGTATCTCGCCAATTGGCTTGTGCCCATCTTACGGTTCAACGTTATGATAATTTCGCAATTTACTCGTACATCTTATGATAGTTTTTGTTCTTAGAATTGGAATAGAAAAAGAACCACATCGAATTTTCGAAAAATCACTTCGAGGTGCACACTCTCATGCTACAAACTAACTTTGTGCCAAATTTCATGAAAAGCGGTCGAACGGTCTAGGCGCTATGCGCATCACAGAGATACTGACAGACAGAGATCCAGACAGAGAGAGATCCTGACAGACAGATCTGGACAGAGAGACTTTCAGTTTTATTATTAGTAAAAATATACCAAGCGGATTCTAAAAAAAGACTTATCTTACTAATATTATATATGCGAAAGTTTGTCTGTATGGATGGATGTATGGATGTTTGTTACTCTTTCACGCAAAAACTACTGAACGGATTTTGATGAAACTTTACAATAATATAGCTTATGCATCAGAAGAACACATAGGGTAGTTTTCGTCCCGTTATGGGGGGCAAAACCCCCTTAGGGGGGCAATAAAACACAATTTTTGTATAAATTCTCTAACATTGGGATGAAAAAATACTTGCACATATTTACATTATATATCCATCGAAAGCTCTGATTTTTCTGCTGAAGATGACACCTGTTCGAAATTTCTAAGTAGAATAAAAAACGAGTTATGAGCTTTTTAGATCCATGTTCGAAGGCTTTCCTCAACTCAATACAGTATTTAGTGTATCATCTCAACTCCCTGTCGATAGCGACAATTGTTGTATTGTTGACTTTCTTTGCTTTTCGTGATTGTTCAAGGCTTTTCTCAAGTCAAATCTTGAAGTAAGATTTTTGCACAAGATTGGCAAATAATACATGATTTGGCTGATGATTTTCCATTTAAACGGAACTTTAAAGTAATTAATGGTTTTTATTATTATTTATGCTAATTGAACACTTACTCATTATCCAAACAACCAGCAGATCGCCAAAATTTTTGCAGAAAGATTTCCGTAGCTGATGCATTTGGCAGTTTTTTCAACGTTGCTGTTTTTGAAGCCGAAGACTACGTCATAATGTTTCTCAGCTTTCACCATGTAAAGAAAATATCGCCAATCAAAGAATTTTCAAAAGACTTTTTTTACTGTGTTAAATAATCCAGCAACTAAATTAGGCAAATCCATAAACAGCACAAAAACTTTCATTAATTTTCCTTTTTGCACAATTTCAAACAATCACCAAATTTTATTACTTATTTTGGTAACATTTGGGATGAAACTGTTTAGCGCCATTTTATGGTGACCAAAAATATCTCAGCATCTGGCGACGATATCTCTGTAACGAAAATTAATATCATATCGTTTTACGAAGTAAGGAAAGAATGGGGGAGCATCATCGAAGGTACCTCGAAACGACTTTCGCAAATTCGGTAAAATCGCACCAAGAGCCACAATGATTGAAATTTCCCGAAATAACTAAAGCAAGTATAAGGGGATTACGAGCGCAGCTACTTTTTTTTAATCACTTCGTACTTCATTAGCCATACAGAGAAGGTTTTCGACTCCATGTTAAAAAAAAAGTATCAACAGATTAATCTTTTTAAACATGAGAAGATTAATTTCATGTTTTTTAAATTTGTATATGCTTAAATATAGTGCTTTCGTTTCTTAATCAATACTAATTTGTTTTTATACTGATTGCTATTTTAGTTTTATGGGTAAGGAAGAAACTCGATTTTTAATCACGTCAAAAAGATGTGTTTTAAATTCTTTTACTTAAAACAGAAAACAAAAGCAAGTAACGATTTTTTCTAATAATTATTACTGACCCAGGCAACGCCGGGTATTTTTGCTAGTAATGTTATAAAATGCTACTTGATTAGGTAGCGGATGGTAAATGAAAGGTAATGAAAAATTACTTCATATTCAGACTTTGTATTTTACTATATTCGGATAAAAACTATTCGAGAAAATGGTTGAAAATTAAAGACTTTATCTTAAATCTTAATTCGTTGACTTCTGCACATAATGTTACTGTTCCTTTCATGATGTGAGGCGACAAATTATTCAAAAGATTCTCGAGGATAACGATGAAAATATTTCGTCCGGTAACAGCTCTCTAAAGGCTCTAATTTTATGATTTCTTTAATTATGAAGATGAATGAATTATCAGTTTATTTTAATGTTATTTAAATACTGTGTACTTTCTTTAAAATATACCAGTTAGCTCAGTCGGTTAAAATTTTTCAATTATTTGGAATAAACCCATTGAAATGCAATCCCATTGTAAATCAACCACGACTGAAAAATAATGCATTTGCATATGAAAATAAGGTGAGAAATTTTAACTTTTCTAAAGAAGTGATTCTTAAACATTTTCAAGTCATATTCGCCAAGTATGATACATATTGATTAGTGAGAGGTGGTAAAGTATGCAAAAAGCAGCCTAGTCAGCTATTTTTAACGTAATTTTGCAACACTGTACGAATTAAGGAGCACTATTGAAAAAAAAAATCACCCTCCATACAAGCTGATAAGCAATGTAATGTGTTAAAATACAAAAAAAAAAAAAAAAAAAAAAAAACTTTTTTTTCTTGCTTTGACCACATTTTTATTAATTAAAAAGAAAACGAAACTTTCGTAAAAACTTCGACTTAAACCGAATACATTTGAGATTTGAGACACTTTTGTATTGAAAAAGCTAATTTATTTTGGAACCTAAAGAAAACATTGAGATCCTCATATATGAAATAGCCAAAATCGCTAATCGAGTAACGCTCTTACGTCGCCAACAATGAAACTCGCGCCATAGCATACGTGGCGGCATTATTTCATTGTTGAAGCACCAAATTTCTGTAAGATATTTATAATTTGATAATATACTTTGACAATGTTTGACATGCAAGGAAATTCTTTATTTTGACAAGACTGAACTGGATCTGGTAACTTAACGGTGTTTCTGGTAAGACTGTAATTTTAGGAAAATGAAGAAACTAAAGAACTAAAGAGAAGAAAACAATTAACGCTATCTACTGCAGTTCAGGTTTAATCCAATGGAATTCGGGTTAAAATTTCTACCATCAAAATATCACCAAACAGGCAATTGCTTAATTTAAATGTAGAAGCAATTATCATCCGTCAAATCTTGACGGGAAATTTTCTAGTAAAAGGGATATTCGAAGTATAAGGCTTCGAGTTATCGAAAGTCGATTAACAATAAGATTAAATAATTTTAGCTACTTAACGACTCTGCAGTAGATTTTTTTCAGACAAAGGAAGGTACTAAAACTGATTACGCGTTTGCACAAACTCTGTTACGGGAAATATCTAGTCATGGAACCAGTTCATTGACAGCAACCTTCCCCTAAGTCTACACTAAGATACAATTTTTAGGGAAAGAAATTTTTTATTTCTGCAGATGTTATCTGCAGATGTTAAGCATATTTAAACATGTACACTTCTTTTTTTTACATTGATTTACATACCTGAAATTCAATTTCACGGAGGTGAGAATTCCCAACAACCGCACTTGGATTTTAAAACAAAATTGTTATTTTTTTTCAACAAAAATCTTAGTTTCTGTACGGCTGAAAATGAAAAAGTTGGCTTCCTTGTATCATGAGAAATAAAGTGATGTCATTACTGCCATCTGTTAATGATAAATGGCATTTTGTGTTTGGGTAACGGAGGTGAGAATTTAATGTGTGACGTAATTTCTTATCCTACTAAAATAACAAAAAAAAAAGTTAAATATGCCTAAACAATTAGTATTTGGGACAGTTGTGAAAGAATAAATAAATAAATAAATTTATAGGTACTTTAAATTAAACAAGTTATTAAGCAACATAAACAGCTACACCAGATGTGTGACATGCCACGGAGGTGAGAATTCACATACTGTGAACCAAACATATATTAAAATAAAACATATTATTAAAAAATGTTACCAGGTTCAATAGATATATTTTTCATAAAATTAAAAAAAAAAAAAAAAAAAAAAAAAACGTTGTTGTGTTTATTGTTTCTTTAAGTTTTTACTGTAAGAGGTGTGTGATAGAGAAGTTACACTTTTTGAAGAATGAACCATAAATGTTCCATCTGTATTTCGCCTTTTTCTTCTGAAAGGTAGAAGCGTCAACGGCATGGGGCATAACTAATCGGGGGGTATCTGTGTTGATGGTCTGTTGTGCACATGTTACGTGTTAGTAATAAACCTACCTTCACAAGAGCAGTACTAACTGCTACCTGTCGGAAAATTTTTGAACATTTTTTTCTTCATTGAACAAAATCTAGTGGTTTCACGACTGCTGAGTTAAAATATCAATTCATTCTCTTTAGTAGTTTTTAAATTAGACCATTTTGGAATCAGGACTTGAGTCATAATAACCCTGTATATTGATACAGTATGTTTCTAACTACTCCATGTTTTCTTTACTCCACTCCAACTGACCCTACCTTTTTTTTTCATTGAAACCTAAAATATAAGCCTTTTCTCTTATTTATCATATCTTTGTTCCCATAAATTGAAAAAAAAAAAAAAAATCCCCCTTACGCATTAAGCTTACTTTGTAGTGAGCAGGAAAACGGCAGAATCTGCAGAAAAGAGTTTTCAGAGACATTTAAAGACATACGTTCTGGATTCAATACTAACAGAATTGAAGTGCTGGAAATAGACGTTTTTTCGTGCTTTTTTTCGGTGAAAACCAAATAAGCAGACTTGTACAACAAAACTAACGTTCAATACATGAAGAAAATGAAACGAAGAAAAGGAAAATTTTAAGTTGCAACCTATTACCTGTCCACTGCAGAATGGGGTGGTTTCCAAAATTTTAAAAGTATTTATTTCTGAAAGAGCGTGCTTAAAAACATAGGATCTGACAATTTTTTTAATAATTTATTTAAGTTTAATATTTTTAAAAAATTACTTAATTTGGTGCTCTTTCATTGTTTACACTTCTGTCGTGTGACATCACAAATGATGAAATGCCATTCTGTGTTGCCATTCACAGTGCAAAATATTTAATTCGCATATTTACTCGGTTGTATTGGCAACGATATGGTTGATAGCAAGCGTGGAGCGCAATTTTAATTCGCTGTTTGATTATCATAACGTGGAATCGCGGTAGAAAGATGCGCCAAAATGCATCATTTGTGACGTCATAAAGACCACGCCTTGTTTGAAAAATTAGACATTTTAAAAAATTAGTTAAAAAATAACTGTTTTGAAACTGAAAGTGTTTTTTGGGTCTATGTTGTTATTATTATTCATTTTTTTTTTTTTTTTTTTGCTTATTCTATCGATTTCAGTGACTAAAAGTACTACTTTTGACTGAAGGAAACAACCCCATTGTATGGCACATTTGCCAACTAGAACAATTTTGAATAACATGCAATAGGCACAAAGATAAACGTGTCGATCTTAATACAAGCTGGTTTTTATTATTAATGCACACTTGAATTAAATCCACGACATAATGTTAAAGCACAACTTGTTTTCTTGAGGGCTGATGTATTTTCTCTACAAAGAAATGGTTTTGACAGCAGTTAAACTGTTCTTTTCTCGGAAACTTTCTAAATGATTTACATTATATTTAACTGTTCCCAAATTTCTTTTAACGGTGTGTTATTATGATGATGCTTCTGGTCTTCTTTAGTTTGGAAAGGTGCAACTAAAACTGACAAATTGCTTAGAAAACCTTTTGCTCTATTAAGTGTTCGAGAAAACTTGCAAAGAAAAGAATTAAATAGCAGTTTCGTACGAGAGGTAAGAGATTGGGATCGTTATTGTAATGATAGGTTACTTGAAAAGTTAAGTGAAGCAGTTAAATTTGATATGCTCTATGTAAGGAAATTTTTATGGAAGTAACGTTTTGCAAATTTGCAGTTATTGCAGCAGGTGTAAGAAAAAAAATTAAAGCCACAATCAGTAAAAGTATACGTATGGTAGATAACATTTTATAAGTATTTTTTTGTTCAAATGCTAAGCACAGTGTTAAATTTTAAGAAATAATTTGAACCCAAGAAAAGTTCAGGAAATTTACTGTATAAAGTATTGAATTAAAAGTTTTAGGAATGATCACCATTTATGAGATTAAATGTCGCTTTTAAAGTGTTCAATTTTAAAGAACTACGTAGAAGCATTAAAATTTCTATTTGCTTCGCAGAACTTAACTAAAATAATATTTGGAATAATCATATGCATTTGCCTTAATTCAACATTTCCGGGAGCTCCACGACTTTCGACCATTGCTTGCTCAATCGCCATGACAAATTTTTAAGCGCGAAATATATTCAAACTCATATTAAAATTCATGACAGGACTCATTCTTTGAAATTAAACTCGTTTAACTAAGTTTGAAAAGTTAAATCATTTGCATACTCAATTTATTAATGGTATTGCAGCTTTGAGATCAGTAATTTTTCTTAGTTTTATTTGCAAGAGCAGTTTCAAATTACAATATTGTGGGCTTTTAATCAACTAAAGCGTTATGTTTTTTTATGCTCTCGACTAATACTAATACTGTTGTATTTAATTACTAACAAGATATACTTTGATTTTTTATGTTTGCAGTATATTATAATTCTTCCAAGACGTTGCATTCCTGTATGTTCAATTTATATACCATGCTTGTTTCTTTGATAATATTTTACTATAGTTCTATACAAGTTATTATACTACTATGAATGTGCCAACTATAAAGTTAGTATATTGAATGTGTAGGGAAACTAATTTTATGACTAGTTCAACAGTTGAACTCGTTGTAGGGTAAACTCACCCAATATGAAGGTGCTTCCTAATAAGGGGTACCTATGCATGTTATACATAGGGTGTTCCGGTTTAACCTGCAAGACCTTTATTTTCGCAACTGTTGGTCCTAGATGCATACTTCCAACTCCAAAAATGCTCAGAAACAGGTATGGAGTTCAGATATTAAAAACTAGAAGCAAAAAGTATAAATGAGTCAAAAATACAAAATTTTACTTTTTATACGGGCCCTAGTTCCCCCTAACTTATATTTAGAGAAATAATCTTGATTGAAAAAAATACTAACCCAAAAAACTTGAAATCTGTGAGACAAAATCTCCAGGAGATATTCGAGTTTGAAGTTTTAAAGAACCATACATAAGATGAGATTGGAACTTAACGCCCTTTCTGAAGTATGACAGGTTGTCGAAGTAAAACATTAAGTATTTATATTTTTTATAGCTATTCAAAAACAAATGCAAATGTTATGCCACTAATCGCAAAAACACACTACAAAATCTCGAACAATTTGGGGAAAAAAAAAAAAAAACGCACTCTATGCAAACGCATAATTTTAAACACTTGTTAACCGTTATATTTCCCCTCAAAAGGTACTATTGACGGCGAGTGTAAAGTGGTGTAAGTCACAAAACGCTGCGTTTCATATCTCGGGGAATATTAATCGTACTAATGCCAAACTTTTTCTGTTGGAATTGTTTTCTATTGGAGATTATTTCCTTGAATGTAAGTTAGGAAGCCTAGGGCCCGTATAAATAGTTTATATTGTATTTTTTGACTCATTTCTGTTTTTACTTCAAACATTCAACATCTTAACTTCGCATCTGATTTCGAACATTTTTGCATTTGGAAGTATGCATGCAGGACCAACGGTTGCCAAAATAGAGATCTTGTAGGTTAAACCGGAACACCCTGTATATTTTTACTAATAATAAAGCTGAAAGACTCTCTGTCCGGATCACTCTCTCTGTCTGTCAGGATCCCTCTCTGTCCGGATCTCTGTCTGTCTGTCAGGATCTCTATCTGTCCGGATTTCTGTCTGTCTGTCAGAATCTCGATGACGCGCATAGCGCCAAGACCGTTCGGCCAATTTTCATGAAATTTGGCACAAAGTTAGTTTGAAGCACGGGGGTGTGCACCTCGAAACGATTTTTCGAAAATTCGACGTTTTTTTTTTCTATTCCAATTTTAAAAACAAAATTATCATAAGATGGACGAGTGATAATTACGAAATTATCATCCGTGGAACCGTACTATGGGCACAAGCCAATTGGCGAGAAAATTCACCATACATTATTTGTAAATATACAGGCGAACCAAAAGACCTTTTAATTTTCTATTACGGGCAAAGCCGTGCGGGTACCACTGGTATATAATACAGGCATTCGATATCTACGAAGAATGCCGGAACAAGTTGTGTAACTGTTGACGATTTTTTTTTTCTTTTTTTTTTTTTTTTTTTGTGACCAGAGTCAGTGGTACGAGCAGCAGTTGTGGAAGTTATATGAGGCAGTGAGAAGCAAAGGAGTGCAAGTGTACATTTTCAAGTTTTGAGTAAAAAGACTTTAAATATAACATCCTAGGTAGGCTTTTATTGAAATTTTTTTTCTAAACCATGCTGTACAGCAGCGCCTGCCAGGGCTACTAGTACCATCTTTTGCCCCAAGACAGAGGAGGGATTCACTTACCATTTGTACTGGTTATCTCCAAATTTTTAATTTTGCCACATACATCCCTTTTCTTCTCACTGCCTCATATGTGTTTTCATGATTCACAGTTTCGTAATAGTTTTACAGTGCTATAGTAATCAGGTTGCTGCGTTTCATACGGTAAAAATTATAACTTTATAACACTGTAAAAAAATTCCGAAACATTGCTGGGTATTTCCGTGTTACGTTTTTCGGGATTTTAATCGTTTTTATCTACTTCCTGGAAAAATCAAGTATTATTGTTAAAAAGTTTTCTGAATTGCTACAAGATGCACGAATGCAGACTTTTCACTGTTGTGAAAAATATTTTTAGCTCCCAGATTAAAGATTAACTGAGCGTATTTATGAAGTGTATCGGTTTTTATTCAACTATGGCCCGTCCATGCTAATTTTGCTCCCAAAGGGAACGAGTACAGTGTGACCTACGTTGCTTTGCAAGAATTGCAAGTGAGTGAAATTCTTGTTACTTACTTGCAAATCTGGCGTACCGCTGCCCATGATTGCAATAATGCTCTTGGAACTTCCTCGATAAATCAGGAAGATGCCAAGCTGTTATATTATACACTAGTGGTACCCGCACGGCTTTGCCCGTAATAGAAAAATTAAAAGGTCTTTTGGTTCACCTGTATATTTACAAATAATGTATGGTGAATTTTCTTGCCAATTGGCTTGTGCCTATGTTACGGTTCCAAGTTATGATAATTTCGTAATTCACTCGACCATCTTATGATAATTTGGTTCTTAAAATTGAAATAGAAAAATAACCACATCGAATTTTCAAAAAATCGCTTCGAGGTGCACACCCCCATGCTGCAAGCTAACTTTGCCAAATTTCATGAAAATCAGCCGAACGTTCTTAGCGCTATGTGCGTCACAGAGATCTTGACAGACAGACAGAGATCCAGACAGAGTGATATCCTGACAGACAGAGATACTTTCAGTTTTATTATTAGTAAAAATTCCTAAGTTAACTCTAATTTTCCAAAGACACGATTGACTTTTAACGGGAAGATTTCTGAACTATTCAGGAGGCTTCCAGGATAATAATAGGAAAGTTACTGAATTTTAGCGGAAAACGTTCCTGGATTTTTCAGGATATGATACTGGCAGAAATTGGGCACATCAGCTGCCCATTATTTTCCAGGAACGTTTCTGAATCGTTTTTACAGTGAAGCTATGATTTCATTTATATTAACGTTGATTGCGTGTTTTTCAGAATTTATAGTACTTCAGTTATGTTTAATGAATGATATTAAAAATGAAAATCAGGTTTGAGAAGCGCGCAATATGGAGTAAGGAACAATATAGAGCAAAATGCGCAAATTGGGTCAAACAAGTTTCTTTTTCTTCAGAAAAGGAATCAAGATAAAAATTGTTGTGTGTGTTCATTGCACAAGGTCATAATCAAATGATCAGGGGTGAATACTGAACAGCGGGTTTGGTGTGAAAAAAAGTCTCAAAAAGTCTCGTTGGTAATCGAAAAAAAGAATATTTTCTGTTTGAAGTGCCTACAGATGATTTTTGAAATGCATACACTTGTTTTCCAATTTAATTTTTTAATACAGGAGGCCTCCTGTGTTAACACACCTTTTCCGATTTTTTTCCGAAATTAAAATGCATAGCTACAACTTTTGTTTTCAGCTTTTAAACGTTTGATCCTAATCCCAGAATCCTAAAATTTATTTTTTCATTTTTTTTTTCTGAATTATGTAAGTTGTAGGTGACAAAAACTAAAGGTTCCCCATATTCGATGCTTTTGCTAATACTCAAAATCGTTACTTCTACTTTTACTATGTTGTTATAACTCCATTCACCTTCGATGATACATTAATATGTAAGTATAAAATCTCTTATGTGTTACATTCGTAAATAAACTAATATGTTTCTCAGGCCTGTATGTACATTATTATCTCAAGAGTGCAGTTATACAAAACCACGAAAATTGAAACTCCATTTAAAATTTTAGAACTCAATGCCTTTCATTTATGTGCTCTCTTAATGCCTCACATTTCTGCTTCATGGTTTCTGTTGCATATTATCTCTATGACTAGAAAACTAGGTCATTTTTTTCAATGTACCATTTAATAACTTTTTTTTCCTTTTAGCAGCTTCAAAAAAGATCAACGTGATGGTTTGTTCTTGTTTTATTCAGTTTATTTATTTTTTAATGCTTAAATTAATGTAAAAATTGTTTTAATAAAATATGTTTTTGTAACTTTTTTTTTTTGAAAAAAAAATTATAATAATTTACTTTATGTATGGAATTTCCCTTGTTACTTAAGTGAGTAAAATTTAAAATAAATGTATTTAATAACAAAATAAAAAATATAAATTTTAAAGTTATTATAATTTTAAAATTTTAATTGTACTAAATTTTTAAAATATAAATCCGCTTATTCCATTTTACAATCGGTTTCAAGTTTAAAACAAAGTACTGTGAAATATTAAATGTTTTGTCAATCGAAAAAAAAGGGTGCAAACGCTTGGCTCGCAAAAATAAACAAAATGGCAATTACATTTTCCCTCGAATTGTAATTAATCATGTTGATATTAACAATTAACTTAAAAGCCTTTAATGTAGCACAAAATTTCACTTCATTTAAAATTTATAACGTAATTAATAATTTAAGTCAAGAAAGAATAAAATTTGCCGAAAAAAGAAGACTTATTTATAAATATATATCACTGCAAAACCTTTATTGTTTAATTTATTTAATCTTCATTAATTGGCTTATTCCACTGTTCCTTTTTATGTCTCTTGCTTATAAAAAGAAATTGGTTTCATTGCTGATTCACTTATAGCCTGACCACTTTATTTTCCTTTTCAAGTTTATTTTACGATATTTTAAATTTATGGTAAATTTTGAAGAAAAGTTAGTTCACAAGAAAAACAAAACGGTATTTTCAAAAGCAAAGCTAGCTATGAACAATGTTTTATTATGGTTCGTAACTTTAACTTAATAAAATGATAAAAGTTTTTACCTACATTACTACAAAGCGCAGAATTAATTTATCAGGGACTAATTAACGTGCGAGCTAATATATTTTCATTACTCTTCAAATTAAAAATTATTATTAGTATTATTATTGTTATCATGTAATTGATTAAAGCTTGTCTAGTTTAATTTCTTTTTCAAGTTTATTTTATGCTAGTTAAATTTTATGGTAAGTTTTCCAAAAAAGACATTTAAAAAGGGGAAAAAAATCAGTATTTTTAAAAGAAAAGCCTCGAAATTTGAAACTGCTACAATTACCGTTTGAAATTTCAGAACTCAATGCCTTTCATTTATGTTCTCTCTTTATGTTTCACATTTCCTTTACATGATAGCTAAGAAACATTTTTTGTTATTGTTCTTAAATTTAGCTTATAAAATTACGAAAGTTTTCTTACCTAGATTCCTACAAAACTTAGAATTATTGTCCCGCACTAGTTAATGCACGCACAAACACACATTGATAAACCATTGCTGGCTACTTAAATTGCAACAACTAGATGAAGTAGTCCGAATGAAACGAAATTTTATACAAGTAATGGCACCCTTGATATAAGAAAGTGATTACAAAATAACAGCAAAATGATCATTTATTACTCGAAAATTCCGAAATTAACGGAGATTTAAGGGGAGTCGGTACCCTGCACAGCAAAAAAAAAAAAAAAACGAGCTGATGTGTGCATCACATGACTTCCTTTTACTCCAATGTAATGTCATTTTCTTATCATTGGCAGTTTTCATATGATTCAACAGTTTACTCTCTAAATATCACCAACAGTGGCCAAATTGAAACCAAATGAAAAAAATAATAATAATTTAAAAAATCGTCAAATTTGTCACCGAGTTGGCGACAAAACTTGCCGACCAAAAAGACTGGCGATATATCGCCAAGTGTCCGCCACATTATAACACCATTTGAGTTTACATCGAAATTAACAATGATTTCCACCCAAAAAGGGGCAAAAGACCTCCTTTGAAGCATACGAATGCAACCAAAAAGGAAGATGCACAACTAGAGCCCACTAGGAGTCTACGTACCAAATTTCAGCTTTCTAGGACATTCCGTTCTTGAGTTATGCGACATACATAGACACATACGCATATACATACATACGTACATACAGACGTCACGAGAAAATTCGTTGTAATTAACTGGGGGGTCGTCAAAATGGATATTTCGGGTGTCTGTACATTCCTAGGCACATATCCACGTGTGGTCGGGTTGAGAAAAAAAAAAAAAAAACATTCATTTGGGGGTGAGCAAAAAGGAAATTAGGGTCGATTTTTGGGTGAAATTGTTTTCGCGAACACAATACTTCCTTTTTTGTAAAAAGAAGAAAAAAAAAAACGGTTGTTTCTACAGTATAATACTGGCAGCTGAGGTTCCAAAGAAAAACTGTAAAATTTGCAGTAATCTATTGTCTTTTAATGGAATTTCCCTGTGAAATTAACAATGATAAATTAAAATTAGCAGGAATGTACGGTTTTTAGTGAAACTGTCCTGTAAAATTTACAGTACCAAACTGTAAAATTAGCAGTAACATACTGTTTTATGAAGGACTTGGCTTGTAAACTTAACAGCGATAATATGTATACGCGTAATGTTAAATTGCTGAACTTCATGGAACTTTTCTCAAAAGTTTTTAATTAGAGATGCTTTCTACCTTTAGTTGAGAAATAACTGAGACTGAGAGTCTATTGAAGTGAAATTTTAAGGCAATTCTGCTTATTTCATAATCTTTATATATGTATTTAAAAAAAGTAACGTTAATAAGAAATTGTGGCAGGAAGTCTGTGGTGGGTCTGCGTCCAGGAGACCCCACTGCACCAATGGCCTTGAAATTTCGCGCAAAATTTCTTCGAGCCCCGCTGGTTCGCACCTGAGGATTTTTTTTTTTTTAATGTTCAAAATATTGTTTTTTTGGAATTAATTTTTTAAGCTAAAATTTCCCACAAATTGCCTAATAAAGGGAAGAAAAATTTCCCACACCCCTTAACATTTGATATCGTTCGAATTAGATTTTTTTCTGCATCAAATAAAGCTTGTCCCAATTTCCTCAATCAATTCGCAACTCCAATGAACTATAGGCGGCGCTGCAGCCATTGTCTAATGGTGGATGAAAAAGGTAAAACAAACCAATGCCGTAACTTATAACTTGCTTTGACGCTTACTGAATGACAGTAATTTTTGATCGTGTTTGTAGGAAGCTTTCTTTTCTATTCTTCTGAAATTACAGTACACCACAAACTGTCTGAAGCCTGTAATTTACTCCAAAGAAAACACGCGTGGAATTGAATGTTTTACCTTTTTCTTTAGTATTAGTAATCACCGCAAGGCAGCTTATTCAAGCTCTGGAGTTGAGAATTAGAACAGCAAATATGAGGATTTACAATTTTAGCGGAAAAGTCCTAGACTTGTCCTTCTCAATTCAAGCCCGGAGCTAAATAGAGCAAAATATATTACCAGAGACCATGAATTTGAAAGCGACGTTTCAAAGCGTCCAAAACTGCCTTTTTGCAATGCTCAGGAGCCCCACAGCACTCATAACTGTGCAATTGGTACAAGTTAGTTCGATACCCGAGAAAGGGGTGCTCTTCAAAGCACTTTACTTTATTATTATTACTATTATTATTATTGCCTCGGTTATGCATATATCAATCTTTTTATGTTTCTTTTATGTTCTTTTTGTGTTTGGGGGAGCAGATTTGTGTTCTAATTATGAATTCTTCAATTAAATTCCATTTTCTACGCGAGGGAGAGGGGGATTTTCTATTTGTTCGAAATGAACTCTTGACGCTTTTTTTAATATGATTCTTTCCAATTTACGATTTAAATCTGGGAGATTCAAATAAGATTGCGCAGCAATCTTTAGGGATTGGTGTGCACCAACGAGTAGGGGGCTGAGCCCCTTAGCTCATCGCTGTCTAACTGGCGGCCCGCCAACTGTTTATTCAATATATATCTTTTTTCGACATTTTATGGTATCAAGAAGCATCCGAGTCCACCATTCTTAGTCAAGCCGGGATCCCCAAATTTCCTCTTGGTCGCTCTTCTACTCCTTTCATTGTATTGGGAGAAAAAGGTACAGGACATCTACAGGTCAAGGTCAAGCAGTCCTACCCTGCAAGCTGGTGTTCAAACGAATTCCTAGAAATAGTATTGCCTCACGTTGACGGCGGGAGACAGGGAGGGAAGAGAAACATTTCAAATAAGCAAAACCTGCTTGCAATTGGTTAAAAATAAGGACCCTCTACGACCTTTGGTGCTTTTGAAAAGAAATTGAGAGCTTTATCGAGAATCGTCACAGGAACTCTCTCTCCGACACTTCATTGTTAGATCTTGTTTTTCGACTGGCAACCACAAGCATCAATGTTGACACTCCTGCCATTAGTTGTTATTGTATAAGAGGCAAGAGGTCATTGTTCCACTTTTTCAAACTACGGCCCGCCAGGTGATCAGTGACCAGAATTCTGGCCCGTGGGCTCTTTACAGTTGGACAGCCCTGCCCAAGCTTATTAAATTTTAACTAATAATTGCTTTTTAAATGAAAAAAGACCATTGTTGACAATAGAAACAGCTTTTTAGAGAAAAGCGTGAGTTAGAAATCAAAATTTTCACTTCAGTATAAGTATGAGCACATAAATAAAACGAGCAAATGTGTGCATCATATGACTTACTTTTATGCTAATTTAATGATAATATTTCCTTGGACTTGGAGTAAGCAAAGAAAAACTTCAAATATTTTCACCCCAAGTTTGTTGCGAAACGAAGCAAAAAAAAAAGAAAAAAGAAATGTTTTATATAGATTAACTTTCCTAATATTGGCAATTTTGACGTGATTCAATGTAGTTAACTATCTAAATATCGCCAACAGTTGCTAAATTAAAACCAAATTTGAAGGGGAAAAAAGGCCAAATTTGTCGCTAAGTTGGCGACCAAAAGCTTGGCGATATATTGCCAATTGTTTGCCAAATTATAACACCACTTGAGCTTGCATTGAAATTAACAATGATTCCCCCCCCCCCACAAAAAAAGGTGTAAAAGATCCCTTTTGGAGCATCCGAATGCAATCAAAAAAGGAGGTGCACAACTAGACTTCACTAGGAGTCTACGTACCAAATTTCAACTTTCTAGAGCATACCGTTCTTGAGTTATGCGAGATACATACGCACATACTCACATACATACGTACATACAGACGTCACGAGAAAACTCGTTGTAATTAACTCGGGTATCGTCAAAATGGATATTTCGATTGTCTATACGTTCTTAGGCATATATCCAGGTGTGGTCGGGTTGAAAAAAACACTCAATATTCATTCAGGGACGAGCAAAATGGAAATTAAGGCCGATTTTTGAGTGATTTTTTTTTCGCGAATACAATACTTCCTTTTTGGTAAAAGGAAGTAATATAGTGAAGATTTCAAAGTAATATGAAAAATGATTTTCTAGAAAAAGGAACATGAGTTTTTAAATTGACGTTTTACGAAAATTGTGTTTGCAAGTAAAATTGAACGTACATTTTAATACATTTCTTCCCTATTAACATTTAAATTGAGTTACATTTAATCTACTTAGAAACATGAATTCGGTGTCACTTGAGAGCTTTTGATTTGAATAGAATGAATACATAAAAAGTGAAGAATTTTTTTTGAAAGGTTTTAGGTTACTATTTAACCTAAGATCCTTTTCGGGCACGTCTAGCGTAAACATACGAAATGTTACAGTCGAGTACCGAGCCATAGCAATCGCGTGCGATGACCTAAATTAGTCAACATCATCTCATGCTACAGTTACTGTAGGCACGCCAATAATTTGATCAAACTCATATACTGGCCAATTTACTGTCTCAAATGATCCCAGATATGCTCGATTTGTGAAAAATAAGGCAGGCCAGAAAAGGTGATAGTGTGGAACAGAAAGTTCCTGATAACCCTTGTTGTGTGTGACCGAGCATTGTCCTTTTAAAAATTGGCTCCTGGGAGCCCCGCTATGAGTGTCAACGCATGTGATTGAAGCATGACATTAACGCAGCGTTATATGTTGTCATAGTGATGCGGATCAATATTAGGCGTGACTAAGTTTGCATACGATAGCACCCATTATACCATCCCAGCAGGGTGCGGTGAGGCATGCCGCTGAAAAGCAATTGGGAGCTCTCAACGACTTATTTGTTAGCGTACAAAAATGTCATATTTGCTATTAAACGGCACATCGCCCCCTTAGTATTTGTTAAAAGCCCCGTGAAAACCTAACGGTACATTTTTTTCACGCTTTAATCACATGTGTTGGAACTCATGGCGGGTAAAGCCCTCGATCCGTCCAGAAGGATCCAGGGCTTTAATGGCGGGGCTCCCAAGAGTCAATTTTTTTCCAGAACAATGCTCGGTCGCACACAGAAAGGGTGTCATGGGCTTCTTCTTCCACGTTGTCAACTTCACCTGCCTAACATCACAAATCAAGCATATCTAGGATCACTTGAACCGGTAAATATGACCAACACCGCACTAGTTACAGTTTCTAGTGTGGTGTTTATGGACAGTTTATGAGTTTGATCGATTTTATGGCGCGTTTACAGTAATTGTGGTAGGAGATAATATTGGACATCGTACGAGACTTCTATACCTCAATGCTAGACTGTATCACCTCGTACCTTCACACGAGCGGTGGCAAAAGAGGGTACTAAAACCTCCATTTAGTTAGGAATTTCCAGTAATAAATGATCATCTGTGTGCTGTCATTGTGCAATAACTTTCTAACATATGTGTTGCCATCACGTGCGTTAAATTTCGTTTCATTCTGACTACTTTTTTTACTTCCTTCTACGAAAAAGGAAGTATTGTATTCGCGAAAAAATTCTCACTCCAAAATCGACCTTAATTTCCATTTTGCTCACCCCGAATTGAATATTGAGTTTATTTTTCGACTCGACCACACGTGGATAAGTGCCTAAGAACGTATAGACACGCGAAATATCCATAATGACGATTCCCGAGTTAATTACAACGAATTTTTTCGTGACGTCTGTATGTACGTACGTATGTATGTATGTATGTATGTATGTATGTATGTGCGTATGTACGCGTGTGCGTATGTGCGGATGTGCGGATGTCGCATAACTCAAGAACGATAAGTCCTAGAAAGTTGAAATTTGGTACGTAGATTCCTATTGAGATCTTGTTGTGCACCTCCGCTATAGTGCCTCCGCTTTTGTTGATTTCGGGTGATTCTAAAGGAGTGTTTTGCTCCTTTTTTGGGGGGGAAATCCTTTTTTATTTCGATGTAAATCAAATGGTGTTATAATTTGGCGGACACTTGGCGATACATCGCCAGTCTTTTGGTCGCCAAGTTTTGCGACAACCTAGCGACAAATTTGGCGATTTGTTTTTTATATCTGTTTCAGTTTGCCACTGTTGATATTTAGAGAGTAAACTATTGAATCACATTAAAATTGCCAGTAATGAGGAAATGACATTAAATTCGAGTAAAGGAAATCATGTGATACACACATCAGCTCGTTTTTTTTTTTTTTTTTTTTTTTTTTTGGTGTTGCATTTCGTGTGGCTAGCAATGTATTAACAAAACAAAAGGGAACTAATTATATGTATGATCTATTTAGGTTGCCTATTGGGTAGGGGTAAATTTACAGAACGTTTTCAAAATAAATAAATAAATAAATGAATGTTCAGAAAAAGAAATTCCTCAGTATCTCTAAATGCAGAGCCAGATAATAAAAATTGTAATTTTGTTATAGTTCTCAAATGTAACTTAAGGATAGTCAGTACCCTAAATACTTTCAAAAATTCGATTTTTTGATTTTTATATATTTTGAAACTCCATTTCAATACCTTTTTAACGATACAAACATCTTGAACGTGCTCATATTAGAAGTAAGTTAAAATAAGCTTTAAAAAATGTAAAACCTATTTTGATGAGGTATGATTTTCCCCTTTAAATTGCAATATCTCGAAATGGTATTTTTTAAACTAAATGTTCCTTTTTCTCAGAAACTAAATTGTGTTAGGCTTTGAAATTTTTACCACCTATTCCATACATCTAACTGCATATACTGAAGTAAACTTTTTCTCATATTCGAAAATTATTTTTTTATAGAGCTGATTTTGTGTGGCAAAATTGTATTTTTTGAAACAAATACAGTGACTTACACATTAGAATTTTTTACAAAATAACTAAGCTTTCTTTCTGTAAAATTTTACTTCAGTATAGAGAACAGAGTCTACTTGAGGTACAGAAAAAAATTCATACTTGTATCTTTAATAGATTTTCAGAAAAAGGTACATGAACCTGTGCAAATTAACATTGACGGTATATAGGGTACTGACTATCCTTAATAAAATGATGAAAGTTTTCTTGCCTAAATTCCTACAAAGCTTAAAAATTACTTTCTTAGCCTGGTTAACCCACGCACTAACAATTTTCATTACTTTCAAATTAAAAAAAAAAAAAGAAAGTTGAAAATAAATTGCAAAATCACAACAAAGCAACACACATTTCAATATTCTTAATTAAAATTTCCTCTTGTTTCACGTTCACTTTATTTTGTTGACAGAAGAAAGAAAAAGCATCCTCTATTGATCGCTGAAATACCTTAGAAATACTCCTCACTAAAGATGTCACGCTTTGCAAAATTCTTCCCCTTTCATGCTTAGGCAAAATTTCATTTCTACTATCGTTAAAATTTCAGTTACTTTAATTTTGCTTGAGAAGAACAATCAATTTATTTTCTAAATGAATACTTGCTTGAAACTTTTTGAATTTGCAATTTTATACTGTTTATTTGCTATTGCTATGATATTTATCTAACGTTGTTCTGTTAACAGCATTGCTTCAGTATCTTTGCGCCATGATTTTTTTTTTTTTTTTTTCACAATACAAACACAGAGTTATTTTTAAAAAAACTTGTAAATTTGGCAAAATTAGCTTCACGATCCCTGAAGACAAAACTATCGCCCTTATCTTGGAAAATTCTGAAAGCATTTTGCAGTCAGAGCGCGAAATTTAACATAGGGGACATTGATTAACTCTATCTACCATAATAAATAGATTTCGTGTCGTACAGACACGCGATGGAGGTGAAATCTTTTTTTTAATTATTTTGAACTGCCATCACCCCCGCGCTTCCTCCATGCTCTTGTTCTTTCTGCGCCTGACTTGCCTGAATATCCAAAATTCAAATATATGCTTACTTAAGTTCAGCCTTGAAATTTATTTGTTAAATTTATCAACAAAACTACTGCCGGACCTCCAATGAGGTAGAAAGACCAACATCCGGTTTTCAGGCGGAGATGGACGCTGCTATTACTTTTAAGGGATGTCAGCTTTTGCAGATGTGCATTAAAATTTTTACGTTTCCTCCTCATTCAGGTAGACTCGTCCTAACTGGACGTTTGCCTATTCCAAAGCAACACTGTGGGCGGACTGAAACTTTATAATTACTCATATTTTTCATTGGTTTTGGCAACAGTTAAAAAGGGGAAGTATTTTTCCTTTGTAGTAACTATTATTTGTCAGTATCTTAGGCAACAATTTTTAAAAAACCTATGTCACTTCCGTCACGCAAAAAGGTTACGGATCAGAATTTCATAGCCATCGCATAAAAAGTTTCAATTCAAGAAGAATAAGACTCGTGTTGTTTGTTGATTAAAATTTAAAGTGGCTACGTAGCACGAAAGTTATGCACTGTAATCAGGAAGAAGAAGACTCGCGTTGTTTGTTGACTAAAATTTAAAGCGGCTACGTAGCACAAAAGTTATGCACCGTAGTCTTCCCAAAATATTACCAGATTCAATGTGACTGTTCATTTTGTTTTCTAAATTGCTGTAATAGACTAAACAAAGAGAAATATAGGAAATATTGCAGCGTAACTTATAAATAATTTTCTGGGAGGCTTTTTCTCTCAGTTGTATAGCTAGCATGGAACTTTATCGGAAACACAAAAGAAAATAAGTTTAAGCAACGTAAGCGAAAATTCAAGGGGGGGGGAGGCATGATTTAAGAAATGAAAAAGAGGAAGATGGAAAGAAGCAATGGATTCAAGAAGCGTAACCGTGGAAACGCGAAAATAAAATGGTTAACATCTTGAATGGAGATGAGATTTTTCGAACTTGATTTAAAAAGGTTTGTATTTTTTTTTTTCCTTCCAATGGTGTCAAAAAGAAAACTGAGCGACAGTTCCTTCACTTTTTATTGAAATATTCAATGAAGAAAGTAATGCTAAACTTCAGCTAAGCCTAAAATAATTCTAGCTAAAAACGCCAATAACTCCCGCCGAAATTAAATCAGGGCATTGAAACAAATTACGCAGAACGCGGAAAATTTTACCCTTTCCAACGATATGTTATATTAATATGTGCAAGTAATTTTTTCCCCCATATTTGGAAATTTATGTGAAAATTGGAATAATTAAAAAAACTATCGATCGATTTTTTTTCGAACTAGTATACAAAAGTTTCCGGTGCTAAAAGAAAGATATTCTGAAAATTTCAGCGAAATCAACCGCGTAGTTCTATAGTTTTGCGCGTTCACACAAACAGACCCTTTTTAGAGACTTCATTTTATGCTATGTACAGATGCAATTAAATGTCTTCTTTTATTTTAAGTACGAATTGGGTTTATTTATTGAAGTCTAGAATTATTTATTAATGGAATTTCCTAACGGTAAAAGGAAGGACAAAATGGCTAAAATTGTATAGCCATTTTGTGCTAATAATGCTGATTTTTATTTTCAACGTATCCCAAAAATGAATTTTCTAAGAAAAAAACTCCTAATATTTATTGCCAGCAATGTATCTTAATGCATCACACAGAAAGCCATTTAAAATACTAGGCATTGTCTCGACGCCTGAGATTTGTCACCGAGATTGAACTCGCCGGTGAACCTAATCAATTCAACAAGTTTTGCGGGGCGGAATGATTCTGAAAGGATGATCAAGAGAATCAGGTTCAGGGGAAATTGCATTGCTCTTCCAGATTTATTTTGCGCTTTAAATGCCTTGGGATTGGGTTTAACACTTGACATTTCATTGAAACGTATTTTTTTGTTTCAGCGTTTTTTTAACAATTTGTATTCATATTTGATGTGTCACTTGAAGTTTAAGAAGTTTTCTCATTTACACCCTAAAAAAAGCAATGCATATATATTATTAGCTGTGACGCCCTGGTTTGCATAGTCTACCTCGAAAATAAAAGTTATGTCAAGTGACGCGTGTTCAACAATCAGGCTTGAACAAATATATATATATATATATATATATATATATATATATATATATATATATATATATATATATATATATATATATATATATATATATATATATATATATATATATATATATATATATATATATATATATATATATATATATATAAATTAATTTGAATTTTGTCATCTTGAATTCAAATTATGTTTTTCGCAATCACGAGTGTGGGCGTGTATGTAGGTGTGTGTGTTTGTGTGTAGGGGGGAGGTACGTGCGTTTGTATGTAGGGGGTATGTGTATGTGTGTGTGTGTAGGCATGAGTGTTGGTAGTTGTGTGTATGAGTGTTTGTGCGCGTGGGGGCGGGGTATGTGTATATGTGTGTAGGCATATGTGTTTGTGTCTGTGTGCTGACATGAATGTGTGGGTAGTTATGTGTGTATGTGTTTGTGTATGTGTGTGTGTATGTGTGTGTGTGTAGTTGTGTATGTATGCGTGTAAGTGTAGGATATGGACGCAACCTGGAGACGATTTTCGCTAGAGGAGCAGCATCGTGAGGAGCCGGTCGACGGTGATGCTGCAGAGGGTGCTGGCGGGAAAATAAAATGATAGCACACCAAAAACAGTCAAATGAAAGCAATAAGCAATCGTGATTGCTCAAAAAAAAATCAATAAAATTTTGTTTCAGATTGTGGAAAAATAACCAAAAAGGAAACATTTTGCCTTCGAAAAATAAGGATTTTATGTCGAAATCTAAGCATCGTAATCAAGAGGTATTAATTGAGATCTCCGCTAATTATTATAGGAGGATTATGTTAAATAGCCGAACATAAAGACGGAAAAATTACGAATCTATCGATACCTGGTTCGATGGTCAGTTCACTGGCGTTCGGGAGAAGTAACTCGGGCATAGATACATTCATAGTTGCATACATACAGTAGATACATGCATAAATACATACATAGGTAACATACACTCAGTTTTTCATTATATAAGAATTTATGAGCGCATCAGACAGGTTATTATGGCTTTCTGTGACAATCTTTGAGCATTAATTAACACTGAGAATGCTTGTGTTTGCAGAAACAATGCATTTTTGTAACAGTTTTCTTTATCTCTCCTTTTTTTCTTTTTTTCCATTACTAACTACACTGCTCGTTTTGCATGAACATGGGTGTTAGTTTATAAATTCAGAAATGTAGAATTAGTTTGTAGCATGGGGGTGTGCACTTCGAAGCGATTTTTCGAAAATTCGATTTTGTTTTTTTTTTCTATTCCCATTTTAAGAACATTTTCCCGAGCAAAATTATCATAAGATGAACGAGTAAATTACCAAGTTATCATAACGTTTAACCGTAACATGGACAAGCCAATTGGCGAGAAAAACATCATACATTATTTGTAAATATAGAGGCGAACCAAAAGACCTCTTAATTTTCTACTACGGGCAAAGCCGTGCGGGTGCCACTAGTATTTAATAAATCCAGAGTAAAAAAAGTGCTTTCTAAAGCATTATCTACGTTTTAGATTATTAAGGCTTGCTCCGGAAAGCTTTACACAGATTTACAAAGCAATTTTGAGTTGTAACGTTCTTTAAATCCTAAACTATATGTATATCGATGAAAATATTGGACTTCAAATAATTAACTCATGTTACTGATATTTTGCTATGAAATCATCTTTACTAATAATAAAGCTGTAACTCTGGATCTATATCTGGTTGTCTGGATGTCTAGATGTCTGGATGTCTATGACGCGCATAGCGCCTAGACCGTCCGGCCGATTTTCATGAAATTTAACACAGAATCAGTTTGTACTATCAGAGCGTACACCTCGAAGCGACTTTTCAAAAAATCGATTTTGTTATTTTTCTATTACAAATTTAAAAACATTTTAATGAGAAAATTATCATAACGTGGACGAGCAATTAACATAACGTGGACGAGCAAACAACCGTAACATGAGCGAGCCTATGAACATAGCAAAATGGCGAGAAATTCATCATCCATTCTTTGTAAACAAACAGGCGAACCAAATTACCTTTTAATTTTCTACAATGGGCAATGCCGTGCGGGTACCGCTAGTTATGAATAAAGATAAATTGAAACGTAAAGAAGCAGGATCCATAATTTTGTCCGATTTTCCCGAAAATAACAAAATAACCTTTAATGGCAAAAGGGAACTTTCTTCAATTGCTGGACCTATGCACTTTAGTACTGAGAGTAGGAATAAACTTCCAGACTCTGAAAAAAATATTTCCATAAAAAAACATTGCGCCGCTAATGTCTTTTTTTCTCGATTACAGTTAAGTTTTGTGGAATTTTCAGTTCATCATTGAATATAGGTGAAGACAAAACTCTATTTTGATCGACAAGTAACTGTAAAACTGAAAAAAAAAAATATATATATATATATATATATATATATATATATATATATATATATATATATATATATATATATATATATATATATATATATATATATATATATATATATATATATATATATAGTTCGTCAGACAAGTTTTTTTTTTTCTCTCAAACATAGAATTTCAGTATTCTACTACAAATGACACAAAACAGGCTTTCTATCACAATATCACGGAAATAATTTAAATAGCATAATAAATTTTTTCTCAGTACCTCTGCAAAATCTTTTGCGGAGGTACTATCCAACCACGGATTGCATGGAATTTTCAAACGTCCAATAAGACGAATCTATCTGAATGAGGGGGAAAAGTAAAAATTTGATGCGCCTATTCCGCTCATTTGAATGAGACTCTGCTTCTGCAAAACTGGCATCACTAAAAAATAATAGATTCGTCTATTTCCAACAGTAAAACGGATGTTTGTCTTTCCATACAATCCGTGGTCAGACAATATACGTATACCTCAAAATAAGTCAAGGGCATAAAATAAACCAATCGTATCAAAATGCAGTCTACAGCCTTTTGCTCATCCATTTTACGACCACATTATTTTAGGCAAAAATATTTCGTTTTAAGACATCAAATTTATTTTCCTTTTGTGACTCAATGGAGATCACACGAAGTATAAAATGGTTAAGTAAAGGCATGCCATTTTATTTTATTATTTCTAAAACTTTTATGGGTAGGTCTAAACTTAAAGAAACCAGAGTAGGTTTTCAGAGTTTTCTGCATTCTTAATAAAAATATCGTATTTGAATCGATTCAAATATTTCGAGACACCTTTTAAAATTTCTTTAAAAGGTTTCATCACATAAACTATCAAAGAAAATATAAACTTCTGTATAGGATATAACTCCCAGAGAAACCATAAAATGTAAGTCAAATGTCTGCACGCATAAAAGGTTATTATTTAGGGTTCTGTGTTCTTTATTTACTATTGCAGACATAGTGTATTCCCCCAAGAGCTGAAATGTAATCTTGCATGTAGCACCTCTATCACTCCAACGACTGTTTCGACACCCAATTTCTCACCAGATAGAGATACCTAGGCTCTTACGATGCAAAACTCACTGGGCTTTTAATTGTTCCGAGAGTATTCATGATCAAACAAATGCTCAAGCGGTTTTTTATATGCCATTTGCCGCTTGTAAATACGACGAGGACTATGACGATTTTCTGCGTTTTAAAAATGCACCGACTGGATCCGAGTTTGAACGCGTTTCGATAGGGTGTAAAAGGCGAACTCTAACCGCTATGCCACTTTGTTAGCAAAACGTAGCCCTAAAGAACATAACCTTATCATGGCTTTAAAAGCAGCCTTGTGTTATCAGTCCTGGTTTTATTAGGTCTATCCAAGTTTATTTAGAAATGTGTATTTTAAGTAGACAATTTATATAGACAGTAATATGTGTATAATCCGAAGTATATTTAGTCTGTAACGAAGTTCCCTCGGATGACTTTTCATTCAAAAGCTCGCGCATCTTTGCATTCAAAAAGGTGTTCCTTTTAACACCGAAACACACGTCTGTTGTAATTTGCACAACTTCTGTCCATAAAAATAATGATTCATTTAATTGATTCATTATATTTTGTCTAGTTCACTAGATATTAAATAATGTAGCCAACACTCTCCAAGGCCCTACTGCTGTGACTTCATTTATTAAATGGGACGTTAAATACAGCTAAGTATTTTTTTAATTAGGACCAGGAGTCGATTAGCTCCTGACCCAGCACTTCCAAAGGTGCTGATTTGCACTAAGAACCCGGAGAACTTCTAACTACGAGAAATTTTTCATGCACCATGAGAAGAATGGCCAGATTTCTCAAATGTTCAACCAAGACACCGGAATGCCACGCCCGCCCCCTCCAGCGTTGCGGGTAATTAAAGGGGTAGAGCATTTTAGAGGATAATTCATTCTCAATGCTGTGAATAAATGGTCACTAATTATGAATCAAAACCAAGGGAAATAATGGCACAAGAAGATAAATTTTAGCATTTTATTTCTTACGGGTAAGTATTTATAAGTTACGAAATGTAAGAAGAAACTCTGAGAGAGGAATAAAAATGTGACTAATATATTTACATGTACTTTTCATTGGCTAGGATTTTTTTAGAAAGTATTTAGGTTTTTATCTGGTCGTGAAAATCTTTACAAGCTAATCCGGGATTAGTTTTACACGTTGACAGAAGTAATGTACAGAGTAATTATCCAAATAATCCTTCACGGTTTATTATTTTTGCTTTTTCGGTCATCAACCAAATTTATCTTTTACCGGGACATGAAGTGAACCCACCGTAACACCGGGATTTTGTCTGAAATCCGGGACGTTTGGCAAGCCTAACCATGAATGTAAAAGGAGGATCTTCGATCTGTTGAAACTGAATCCCTGATTATTTTAAACAGAGGGCACAGTTTCAAGGTCCACCTCATTGATCAAACAACGAAAGAAAAGTCTTCTCACAAGTAGTCTTTTCTGCGAGAAAGATTATACATAGAGTCCGGTAAAGTAAACAATTTAATCCACGTAATGTTGACATGAAATTACACGCAAAAGTATTGTAAATTAGTGGAAGCTACGTCAGTTGTCCAATTTTTAGTAGAAAGTTTTACTACTGTGAAGATGGTGTACTGTACACGTGAAATATGCATTAAATAACGAAACTACAAGTATTTACGAGGTCATTTAGGTAAAGAAGTTATCTCAGTGTATTAAAAAACGAGCTGATGTGTGCATCACATGATTTCCTTTTACGCTAATTTAATGATAATAGTGCCTTGGACTTGGAGTAAACAAAAAAAAAAAAAAAAAAACGCTTTAAATATTTTCACCCCTAGTTGGTTGCAAACCGAAACATAAAAACGTTTTATGCATATTAATTTTCCCAATATTGGCAATTTTAATGTGATTCAATGATTAACTATCTAAATATCACCTAAAGTGGACATTATGAAATCAGATTTAAAAATAAAAAAACGCCCAATTTGTTGCTAAGTTGGAGGCAAAACCTGGCGACCAAAAACTTGGCGATATATCGCCAAGTATCGCCAAGTGTTTACCAAATTATAACACCATTTGAGTATGCATTGAAATTAACAATGATTTTACCCTAAAAACGTGTAAAAGACCCCCTTTGGAACATCCGATTGCAACCAAAAGGGGAAGAGCACAATTAAAATCTACTAAAAGTCTACGTACCAAATTTCAGCTTTATAGGACATACGGTTCTTTAGTTAGGCGAGATACATACGCACATACATATGTACATACGGATGTCACGAGAAAAATCGTTGTAATTAACTCGTGGATCGTCAAAATGGATATTTCGGGTGTCTATACGTTTTCAGCATATATCGACGTGTGGTTGGGTTGAAAAAAAACTCAATATTCATTCGGGGAATAGCAAAATGGAAATTAAGGCCAACTTTTGGAGGAAAATTTTTTCGCAAATACAATACTTCCGTCACTTTCTAAAAGGAAGTAAAAAGGTAACGTCAAAGAAATTGTGAAAGGATGTCTGTGGCGGCTCTGCGTCCAGAAGACCCCATAGCACCTACAGCCATGAAATTTTTTGCAAAAATACTTTGAGCCCCGGGGGTATGCACCTGGGGTTTTCTATTTCGAATTTCAAGCTTTTTTTTTTTTTTTTTTCAATTATTTTTGAAGCTAAAATTTCACTTAAATTGCCTATTAAAGCGATGAAATATTTACCACCCTCCTTAACAGCCTTTGTCGTTCAAAAGCGATTTTTTTCCGCATCAAATAAAGCTTGTTTCAATTTTCTTAATTAATTAGAACAACAGATATAACAGTTTCTATTTTAGCGAAAAGTCCTTGACTCAACCAATGCAAGCTCGGAGTTAAAAAGGAAAATATATGTCTATAGACCATGAATTTTTGAAGGCGACTTTTCAAACGTACAAAACTGCAGTTTGGCAATGCTCAAGATCCTCTTAGCACCTCTAACTGTGAAAATTTTTAAAAGTTAGTTTGGAACCCGGAAAAGAGGTGCTCTTCAAAATCCCTTTTTTTTCAAAAAAAATTCTTGGTTATACATATTTCTATCAAGTCCTTTTTGAATTCGGTTGGGAGCACTGTTGTATTCTAGTTACGAGCTCTTTAAATTAATCCTATTTTCTACAGGAAGGCGAGGGGGATTTTTCTTTTGTTCGAAACAGAACTCGAAATGTGTTTTCAATCTGATTTTTTCTCATAGACTATTTAAATCTTTGCAAATCGAATAAGATTACGAAGTAGTTTTCGGGAATTATTGAGCGTCAGCTAGCAGGAGCCCCATAGAGTTTATAAAAAAGTAACAGTGTAAATTTATAGTAATAAATACATAAATATGAAATAAATACAAAAACAAGCATACAAAAATCTAATTTTTTTTTTTTTTTTTTTTTTTTTTTTTGTTTTTCAAAAATTACTTTTTCAGCATAAAATAACCTTTAAACAACAGTTCATGCAGATCACCTGACAGTTCACGTGATTTGAGGCGGAAAAGGTTTTAATCGTTTTCAAGTAACATAGCATCGCAAGTGCAATTAACAGAAGAGCAAAGTAAGAAATGTTGTACGCCAAAAAGGTTTCACAGCTATCACTTGTCACAATAATGTCTTCAGACATTAAAGAAAAATGCAACAACCCATCAGTTTTCATTTAAATCTCAGAAAAATGTGTATGTCATGTGTCACTTGAAACCTTCTGAAAGTTTACCATCCGTTTAACGTCCCAGATGTCACAAAAGAAGTACAGGAGCAATATTAATGGTTGAGGCCCAAAGATTTCTCCTTGTTCCTATCCTCAAAAGACCTATTTGCTTTCCTCTTTTAAACTTTGAAGCAATATCTCTTCATTTCGAGTGTCAAAATAATGGACTGAATACTGACATTTAAACCAAATGTCACTTCCAATTACGCTCCGAACTCCTTGCTTGTATACGAAGTAATGAATTAAAATCCATTTTATAACAAAAAACTAAAGTGATGCTTAACGTTATTTAAGTTTGACTTTATTTGTTGCCCAAAATTTATAGAAGAATCAACGTCGTCATAACAAAATTTTTTACGCAACGAAATTTTTTCGTAGAAAAATGGTTATCTACCCGCAGAATACAGAATCTTCAAAATAAAAGTCAAGATATATTTTCTTTTACTCTTCATCTCTATTTCAAAAGCAGTGAACATTATTTTTGCCATTGTTCATTATTACTAGGGGATATTTTAGCCCATTTGACAGAAAATAAACTTGATTGATTGAGAAACAAAAATAAATCCATAATTTCAGAAATAAACGACCGAAAAAGATGGATGCACTTGCATATTGCTTTGTATTCATCGTTACTATTCTTCTTTGTGACAGTTCGAACTTAGTCATATATAACAGATGTTAGTTTAACATCCTTTGTGACAATTTTATCTAGAACTCTGTATCTTTATTTAAATAAATTAGCAATGTGCGACTTTTCTCGTTCCAAACAATGTCAGTTATTTTGAAATGTGAAAAATGACCATAGTATTTTTGCTGCTATTTTTAATGATTAACATATTAAAGTCATAAAGTGTAAGAGAAAGAAAATAATAAAGCATTTCTGTTAAGAATAATATGGACATGCTGCAGAACTACAGATTAAAAAACAATAAAAATAGGTTTCTGAAATAACTACGCAGGATGCCATTTAGAAGGTGCGACATAAATTATGAAAAATTTGTAAAAATATATGAAAGTATTAGATGAGCAACGTTGTGGTTCTGTTTAAGAGGAAAAAAATCCTAAGATGTATTTTAAGAACGCTTTTGACTTTCCTTAAATACAACTTTTGCTTGCCGCGATCTCTCGATATTAGACATCGGATAAGCAAACAAATATTATTTTTATGAAGAAAATATTGAACAAATGTAAAAGCATCAGATCTCGACTTAAACAGCATTTGAACACTGCTTCTGAATGACATATACAGTGGCTCCCAAAAGTGTTCGTACACCTTGAAATTTTGTAGTAAAACCAAAATAACGCAAAACTGAATTCGAATATGAAGTCCAATTTTTTTTCACACCATTCTTATGCCATTCTGAATAAAACCCAGTAGTTTTTTTTTAAAATATTGCCAGATTTCATTTTTGAAATTTGTCAAAAAACGAAGAGACAGAGAAAAAATACTCCACAAAAGTCATCGTACACTGAAATATTTTCGAATAAATTCAAAATTAAAATTATCATATGTGTTTTTTTTTCTTATTATTTTTGCATTGTAATGACACTGTAAAGTCATTTGCCTTCAATTTTTTGTTTATTTATTCCCAAATATTCTGCTTATTATTTTTAAATGTCAGGTATGCGTAGAAAACAACAAACGCGATTCGAAATTTGATTTTTCCCTCACAGTAGCCGTAAATTGGTTTGAAATGTCTCTAAATTGGTTAATATATACCATTCCATAGTGAAGTGCTTGATAAAATGCTTTAAAGACAAGAACCGGATCGAAAACTAGGTAAGAAAATGTCAACTGGCAAAGTTCACAATGCGTGATCGGAGGTTTACAGTTAAAAAAATATTAAAAATACACATTTCAGAACTGAAAAAGTTTCAGCAGAATGGAATGAAACATTTTACGTTTAATTTTCACTTAAAATTGTTCGCCAAGTTCTCTGATTAGCTGGATTAAATGGGACCTCTTCCCTCAGAAATTTTCTTGTTCGTTCGAAAAACAGTAAACTTACTCTTTCCGTCGTAAAATCAATGGTAAATAAGCTGAAAACGTTTTGGATAAACGTCTTACTTATAGATAAAAATAAATTCAACATTTTAGGTTAAATTGTTGTATAATTGTAAATGGAAGAAAAAAAAATGAGGAATTTAATCTTAAGAACTTAGTTGGATCAGTTGATCAGGACGGTGAAGGTGTTCTTGTGTGAGGGTGCATCTCAGCATCAGGACTTGGAAATTTGGAATTTTTTGATGAAATAATGAATCATGCCGTTTATTTAAATATTTTAAAAAACAATTTTAAACTATTAGCCCAAATTTTGGTAATCGGAAACAACTTTGTTTTTTGTCAAGATAACGATAAGAAGCACACGTTTGCGTTTGGTCCCTCAAAATTTGTCCTTAAGCTTAGAAATATCTCCTCAATCACCAAATTTAAACTTGATGGAATATATTTGGAGATATCTGCTGGCTAGATTACAAAAATACACCATTGAAACGAAATGCGAACTAGAAGCAGTAAGACTCAAAGTGCGGCTGAACGCTTGCTCAGAAATTGCACAAAAAAAAACAAAGAAAAAACAATGAAATCTATTCCTAGACATTTAAAAGCTGTTGTTGCAACAGCATAATATTCTACTAAATAATAACTTAGTAAAAAGTTAGATTATTTACTAATTTTTTGACATTTTTTCAAAGTGTGCGATGACTTTTGTGAGATAAAATTTCCGGCCTTTTTCGGTTTTTGATTTTTTAAAAATTTAGTTTTAATGTTTAATTAAAAATTTTCATGTAGTTTTGTTAAAAATAGATCATAGATCTTATAATAAAATACCTATTCCGAAATATTAGTTCTAACCAACGGATAAGGGCCTATTTCATTGAAAGTCGTAGGTGTACGAACACTTTTGGGAGCCACTGTAGCTCTTTAAAACACATAGGATAATACATTGTCTGGTAGTTCATGAACAGTCTGTACTCAGCTAGGAATCTTGTAATAATCATGGGACTCCTGATTGGCTAGCCGACGCAAATGCGTTGGCCAGGTTTTGCTCCCCTTCCGACGGCATATGAACAAAATTCGTCCCCCAGAAGCTCTGAATTTACATTTGAATGTTTTTAAATCCTCCATCCCAAGAAGAACTTGTTTCGAGTTGAAACAACAATTAGAGCATGCAAATTAAGATAAAAAGGAGATGAATGACGTTTTTACGTAATAGCCAATCCCTAGTCTCCAAACTTGTACATAGTTTCTAGCAAAGTAAAAGTGTTTTATATGCGGATCAGCATTCGAACCCCCGTATTTAGAGAGGACGTTGCATGAGTTGCGTTGGGGATACAGTGGTAGGAGAGTAATCGATAAATAGCAGTTTATGTGTTATTTACAGTAGTAGCTGTGGCATGGCGTAGGGAGATGTACTTTTTTTTATTGAATCAAAATTTTTTTAAAAATATTAGCTAACTGAAAAACTTGTAATAGTCATTTCATCAAAAAAAAATAGCAATGCAATAAATAAAAGGTTTTAAGACACACCTATGTAAAAACACTGACACTGATAATAGAAAAAAAAACATGGAGAAAAAGAGAAAAACATTAAAAAATCCGTTGATTATAATTGAATGTTTCTTTTAAGTCCGACATACGCGGATAAAATCTCCAAAAAGGCATAATGATTGGCTTGCATAAGGATGAGACTTGCATAAGAATAGTTGAAACATAGTCAACAGTATTTGAGCTATTTGAAAACAACAAAACTCGTTTTTATTCATGTTCAATCTAGTTAAAAGAATTTAAGAAATCAAATGAGGCAGTGAGAAAAAAAGGGATGTAAGTGCCAAAATGAAAAATGTGTCGAAAACCAATGCAAATGATAGAACCTCTCCTCTGTTTTGGGGCAAGACATAGTGTTAATAACCCCGGTTGGTGCTGCTATATAGCAGGATTTGGGGGGAAATGTCAACAAAAGTCTACCTATGATCTGAACTTTATACTCGTTTTACACAAAATTTTTAAAAAGTCCACTTATATCCCTTTGCTTCTCACTGCCTCAAATTTTGTGAGAAAAAACCATACCAAATAAAATCAAGTGTGGTTTCAGGAGCATCTTGGTGCGACAGAAATCAATTACAGTTCATTGATATGTAAATTTTCAGAGACGACTTTTTTTCTAATCACGAACTACTCAAAAAGTTTATCCTAGAATCAATCTTCACTCTTGATTAAGTAGATAATTCTCTGTTTCTTTGATGTCTCGTGTGATCTTCGCGGAAATCTTCATTATTGCTTTTTTTTTTCTTTTTTTGGCCTTTAAGATAAAAAAAATTCGTTTCTTTCTGTCTGTGTTTTAAATAAAAACTGGACTAGACAATCGAATAATCTCTTGCTTTTATATTTTCCAATAAAACCTAAAGATAAGTCCTAAATAAAATTATTTAGCCATTTTGTCTTTCGACAGCTTTTGTACCGCTTTATAAAACAGTTGAAATTTTTTGCATGTAAAAAAGTTCTCCAGTCTCAGATTCTAAAAATACTAATTGCTGATTTAAAGTTAGAGGGAAAAAAACATGACATTCAGTAAATTTACAAGGTAATGAATACATAATTAAAGTCGCTGACTTTTTTTTTCTGACATTGATCTGTGGGCACGAAAAGTCTTTTGTAAGAAAGTAATGATGTTGGATCTTCCCTCTACTGTCCAATTAGTATAATCATAACTACAGTAAAGCAAAACATATCATTCAATATTGAATAATATCATAATAGAAACATCGAACTAAAGAAACTTTTAAATTAGAATGTAGCGTTCTGAAAATATTTATTAATTAATATTAATCTGAAGCAAACTAATAATAATTGACATTTGGTAAGCAGTGATCCGAAATAATTCATTTGGGAGGTAGAAATTCTAAAGTTTCCAAATAAAATTCTAATTTTACCGAATGATAAAATACAAGCATACACACATACTATCATACGTACATAACATTCAATCAGAAAAGGAACATTATTATTTTTACTATTTTTTGAGCAATCGCGATTGCTTATTGCTTTCATTTGACTGTTTTGATGTGCTATGATTTTATTTTCCCGCCAGCACCCTCTGCAGCACCACCGTCGACCGGTCGCCTCACGATGCTGCTCCTCTAGCAAAAATCGTCTCTAGGTTGCGTCCATATCCTACACACACACGCATACATACACGCACGTACACACAAACACATACACACACAAAACATACACACACGCATACATACAGACACATACACATACACACACTCATACACAACTACCCACACACTCATACCTGCACACAGACACAAACACACATGCCTATACACACATACACATACCCCCACACACAAACACACATACCCCCCACATAAACACACATACCCCCCCCACACACACATAAACAAACACGCCTACATACACACACACTCGTGATTGCGAAAAACATAATTTGAATTGAAGAGGTCAAAATTCAAATTATTATTATTATTATTATTTGATAAAGAAAGTTCTAAAATAAATCTTAATTTTGAAGCATCCCCCCCCCCAATTGTCGAATCGTAAGTACAATTTGCAGAATAAGGGGTTTTGCAAAGTCATATTGACCTCCCGTGACCTCCCATTGGAAGTAAGTTTGTTAACACATTTATTCGAGACATCTGATTGAATGAATGTTTACACTTACTTACATTTTTAGATTAGTGCTAAAATAAAAATAGATGAATAAATTTAAAAAAAATCAACTTGTTACACGAAGTAGCGTAAAATTCCATGATATGGCGGTGCCTCCTAATATGGAATGCCTGTGGATTTTTTTTTTTTTTTTTTGAGCAATCACTATTGCTTATTGCTTTCATTGGACTGTTTTTTGAAGTGCTATGATTTCATTTACCCACCAGTACCCCCTGCAGCATCACCGTCGACCGGCTCCTCACGATGCTGCTCCTATAGCGAAAGCCGTCTCTAGGTTGCATACACACACACTCACATGCACACATACACACACACACACAAATGCATACACACACGCATACATACAGACGCCTGCACATACACACATACACACAACTACCCACACATTCATGCCTGCACACAGACACAAACACATTTGCCTACACACACATACACATACCCCCCCACACACACACATTCATACACACAAATACCCACACACTTATGCCTACAAACACATACACATCCCCCCTACACACAAACACACATACTCCCCACACACAAACACACACGCCTACATACACACACTCGTGATTGCGAAAAACATAATTTGAATTCAAAATGTCGAAATTCAAATTAATTTTTCTTTTTTTTGAGCAATCACGATTGCTTATTGTTCTCAGTTGACTGTTTTGATGTGCTATCATTTTATTTTCCCGCCAGGACAATTTGCAGCATCATCGTCGACCGGCTCCTCACGATGCTGCTCCTATAGCGAAAGCCGTCTCTATGTTGCATCCATATCCTACACACACGCGCATACATACACAATTACACACACTCACATGCACACACACACACACAAACATATTTACACATGCACCTACACACATACACAAACACATACACACACACAAACGCATACACACACGCATACATACAGACACCTACACATACACCTACACACAACTACCCACACACTCACCACACTCATGCCTACACACAACTACGCACACACTCACCACACTCATGCCTACACACAACTACTCACACACTCATCACACTCATGCCTGCCCACAGACACAAACACATATGCCTACACACACATACACATTCCCCACCACACACAACTACCCACACACTCATACCTGCACACAGACACAAACACACATGCCTACACACACACACACATAAACACACATGCCTAATTCACACACACTCGTGATTGCGAAAAACATAATTTGAATTCAAGAGGTCAAAATTCAAATTTTTTTTTTCTTTTTTTTTAAATACATGCATACGACATCCACGCAGAATGTTGAAACTAGTCATCCAAGATGATTAAAGTGAAAAACCAACGTAAATAAAGCATAAATACTGAAGAAAATACAGTATATAGTTATTTGAAAGCTACAATGAAGCCTCTTCATCAGTGCAAAAAGCTCACCAACACAACTGCGAGAGCACTCTCGCGACTTTCTGGTTGCGTTGGTGAGCTTTTTGCACTGATGAAGAGGCTCCATTGTAGCCTTGAAATAGCTATATGCTGTATTTCCTTCAGAATTTGTGCTTTATTTACGTTGATTTTTCACTTTAATCATATTGTAGCACGAAGTTTATTTGATAATTTTTACTTTCTTCTATATCTAATATATAGAAGAAAGTATTGGATTCGTGCAAATTTTCGAATTTCGAATTTTGACAGATTCGAACGTTTTGAGGTGTGCTGAGTCCATTTCGACCATTTTTGGAAAATGTCTGTCTGTCTGTGTGTATGTGTGTGTGTGTGTGACCAATTTTTTGCGGCCGCTCTACAGCAAAAACTACCGCATGAAATCGAACGAAATTTAGTACACATATGTGTCCTTATGTGAACTTGTGCCCATTGGTTTTTGGCGCGAATTCCTCCAAGGGGGGTGGAGCAATGGGACGTTTTTTGAGTTACGCGTGCTTGCTATTCCTCAGGAAGTAACTGGCAGAATCAAACAATATTTGGTCTATATGTTGCCATTAACAGGAACAGGTGCTGATTCAATTTTGGTGTCAATTACTCAAACGGGGGTTGAGCTATAGAACGTTTTTTGTCGTCAATTGTGACTGCTCTATCTCAAGAAATAATGAACGGAATGAAAGAAAAATTTATCGGCAAGTAGCCCTTAGTGGGTATAAGAACTGATTTTATTTTTGTGTCAACAGCTAAAAAGGGGGGTAGCGCAATCACCCGTTCTTTTTTTCCATTGTGAGTACCCTATCTCAAGAAGTAATGCTGCGTTCTGGTTGAAATTTGGAATATATGTGAATCCATACGTAAACAGGCTTTGGTTCAATTTTGACGCCAATCGCTCCAAGAGGTGTTGATTTTTTTTTTTTTTTTTTTTTTTGTGAATAAAAATAGCTTTATTAATGCAACAATAAGAAAGATAAATCGTAATAGATTGTAGTCTGCGTATTTCTATAATTGTATGGAAATGATCGGAAATATTATCTCAATGATTTAAAAATTTTAACTGTTGCCATCTTATGTTTGTTAACAAATAAAATATTTGTAATTAATTCAAGCAAGGCTTTTAAAATAACTTTCAATTTTCGCTCTTTGCTTTGCTTTCGCAATAATTCAGACATTGGGATGGTCGTCAAGTTTTTGCATGTGTAATTTTGTTTTTGTTGGGAATATTGCTTCCTCGTCAAGCATGGGGAGGGATCAGAAAAAAAAGAAATGTATAGAAGAAAGTTTCGTGATAGCCACAACATACTAGTTTTATTTAGTTGTCCAAAAGTTGATGCATTGTGTTGAGACCAGAAACTGGTCTAAACTGCAGTTGTGGAGATCGTACGCTTTTGCTTGTATATATGGGACGAAACATTTATACAGTGCTACAGTAATCAGATTGTTGAAAAAATATAACTTTGAAAGTTATTATTTCGCTTTATTAATATTAAGTATGCACTTATTCATATTCAATATTCACACATTTTCAAATATGATTAATGCTAATGATTGAGAATTAAAATAAGGTTGAAAAAGCGAGCAATATTGAGTATTAGGCAACATATCAAGCAAAATATGCCATATGGGGCAAAGCAACTTTCTTTTTCTCTGGAAAAGGAAAAATGGAGAAGTGAGAGCGAAGATGAAATATGTGTGATTTCGCAGGGCCATGTTCAAATCAACATTGAGTTCGGTATTAAAATTCCCTCAAATTGACAATTCACACATACTGTTTCGTTTAAAGTCAGGGCTCGATTTAGAAATTTTAGGAGGGTAAACACAACAAACCAGTGGGCCCCCATTCAATTGCACAATTGAAGAACATCCTTCTCCCCCCACCCCCAAAAAAAATTTTTTTTAGAGTTGATCCCATTGAAATTGTATTACTCCATGGGGAAAGTTAGTTTTCCGCGTAGCTCATAAACCTTATTGAACTAGAGCCAGCAATACCAATTAAGTTTTTAAACGTACACTGGGATAAAAAAATATTTTGAAAAAATTTATAGTGCAAAACAGTTGACAACATTAAAATATGTGAAAACAAAATTTATAATTTTTGATACCCCTCCCCCCCCCCCCCCGTCAAGTTGAGGGACCACTAAGCTCGGGCTTCACGAACTTACACAAAAATCAGGTCCTGTTTAAAGTGCAAATAGTTGATTTATGAAATGCAAATTGCTGTTTTCCAGGTTAATTCTTGTCATACTTCATAATAAGAGCCATTTAGTGTAAAATAGTTCTTCCATGTTTTTTTTGTTTTTTAATAAAATTTATTGCTAACATTTTTGCTTCAGTTTTCACATTCTTATGATCCCGTTCCCAGAATTACGCATTTCAAGTCATGCTCAGTATTAGTTGTAACTGCCACAAAAAATTCCCCATAATCACAGTGCTTTAAACGATACTTTTCCTCTCTTTCTTACATATATTTTTCAAACAAACCTAAAATATTGCTTCTGGGTCACAATTTGATTAAGCTGTATCTGTCATAAGCAAAGCTGAGTGGCTAATCTTAACGTATAAATGGTCATCCAGCGGCGTATTTTTCCGCCAACATGCATGGGATATCCGGGTGTCTGCTTGGGGGAAACCATTTATCTTTCCGCATTATGTGAGATATTGATAGTTTACTTGGCTTATTAATCCTTTTGGAAGGAGACTACAACATGTAGAAATGTTGACGAAATAAGAGACCTAGTGGATGAATTTCGAAACATATGAGCAACTGTTATTTTACCGATGTAATTTAATTTTGTATTACACGACTTTTTAACAGTAAAATGTGAATTTTAATAACTAAATCTGACCTATAGGAAACATCCTTGTAATAGACATCAACAATTTGTCCAAATATTTATTTTCTCTATATAGTAGCGGTTTTGGTTTGGAATGAAACATAGCGTTGACATCCATCCCAAAGAAGAAAAAAACCGCTACTTTTTCGCCAAGTGTTGAGAGTTTTATTTACGAAGATTTTCATGTGAATTGGTATGACTTACCAAGACATGTAATTAAAAATTGTAAACAATTGCAACTTCCGAGCTATTTTCAAACATTGATGATGAAATTCAGCCCCATTACTCTAAGATCTACATTATGATGTTATATATATATATATATATATATATATATATATATATATATATATACTAGCAGTACCCGCACAGCGATGCCCGTGCTACAAATTTAGTGGAAGTCTGTTGAATAAAAAAAATTTATGCCCCCCCCCCCCCTCCCCGTCTGATGTGAAATGATCATTTTTCATTGTATAAAATCCGTACACACCTTTTCAAAAAAAAAAAAAACTAAGTTTCTTGGAAACTTAAAACCTTTCGCCAAATTATTAAATTAGATTTAGTTGCTTTAAAACTCTATTTAGCCAGTGAAGCGGTTTTTACTGCAATTTAAAATATTTCGCCGAATAAACAAAAAGCTGCATCAAATAATATCTTTCAAATGTAAAAATTATTCCGCAACTCTATTGTTTATCGCCAAACTTGCCCAGCGACCACGCTATCATAATCCATCAATCTAACGAAAAAAAATACACCCTGTGAAACATTAAAAAAATTATCGTCAGAAAAAAAAGAAGAAATTGTCTTTTCTTTCAAAACAAATCGCCAAAACCGTAAATGCAATGAATTACATTTACGGTTGCTTTAAAAAATAATATTAGCCTGAACCGTTCTGCGTCTAACGCGCCAAGCGACCACGCTACCGGAACCCAGCCCTTTTGCGAGTGAAGCGGATGTTTTTTCTTTGGTGATAAAATAAATGTTTCGCCAAACAAACAAAAAAGTATAAAATCACATTAACAGTAGCTTTCAAATATATATATATATATATATATATATATATATATATATATATATATATATATATATATATATATATATATATATATATATATATATATATATATATATATATATATTAAGAGCTGCGTTGCACGGCTTTGTCCGGTCTAAATTGATAATAAAATTGCGTTAAGTGACTAAAAAGTTTAGCGCTACCCTCCACCTCCTTCGAACCCTTGGTCTTAAGCATAGTGCTGATCCTTTTATGTTATTATGAATAAACTAGAGGACCCAACAGACGTTGTTCTGTTAAAACTTTGTAAATTGAAAAGTTATTTTTTTTTTAATAAACTATCAAGTGCTTGAACCGTTTTGTTGAAAAAAGTAAGTAAAAAGAAACTTGGTGTCTGAATGCGTACATTTATTACAACTTGATTTATCTAATGCTCACTGAGCAGTTGTTTCATTAATTATTTTTTCTCCCGTACTTGATGGTTTGTTCCTTCAGCCATACTCAAAGGATAAAAAGCGTCCTCAGATACTAAGTGCAAAAAACTAACCTCCCATCTAGAACAAACGGGAAATCCCGCTGCAACATCCCCCGTATGAAAAAGGATAAAATAATCGAAAAGATATCGTTTAGAAAAAAATGATAAAGTAAAAACAGTTCTCTGAATAAGTAAAAATCACTCATCCCCCCCCCCAGTGTAAAATAAACATTCTTCAACTAAAATGACTAAAACCTCTTTAAAAACGAAAAACAATTTTGCAATTTGAAATATTTTGCCAAATAAACAAAAAATACAATAAATTACATTAACAATACCTTAAAAATGTAAACAAATGATCACGCAACTCTATTGTTTACTATAATCCAGCCGATTAGGAATCCTCGGTCGGAATCAGAGAAGCTAATTCCGACCGATTAGCGGTCCGATCTTTTGAACGAAAACTTTTAAAATTTCATATATTGCCTAATTTGTTCTTTTCACCAAAGATAAAGATCTTCCACTGCACTGATCTTTTGTGTACAGAACTTCCCTGTTGTAATTTATATGAACGAAAATAAAATTTGTTTCGTCTTTAAATTCCAGCATCCCCTTAATAATGTACTGATTAGTTTGGTAATCCTTAAAGTATTCTTGACATTGGTGCCAAAACTCAGATGGATTTCAGCCCAGAAAGAAATGTTGCCAGGTACGGTACTTTCTGATCATTTGGTTAGAAAAACCCAAAGTACCGATCCGGTCACATGGTTCAACTACGACGACAGAACACACGTTTTGCGTAAACCTTCCAGTACTTTACTTTAAAATATATCACGGGGACCTAAAATCGTTGCTTTCAAAAGAGAAATGAAGACTTCACTCTCTCTCCCTACCTTATATCTATTCTCAATTGACATATTACAGTAGGAAATTTCGAAACAAAAAGCAGATCTGGCTTTCTTATTGTATTCGCCACAACTTAATTACACACAAAAATTTTTATCAACATCGGTCCAGCCGTTTAAAAGCCTTATGGTGACAAACGTCCGCACAGAAGATATTTATATATTAAGATGTAACGGCCGGGGGGGGGGGGGGTATGATCAAACATCTTCCTGGAGAAAATTTAAATCCTTTCTCTGGCTTTTTACAAAAGACTTTCTTTCTCCTCCCCCCTCAAAGAGAAGACAATTCAGGATTTTGCCACCATAAAACCGCAAGAAGAAATTTTTGGATTGTTATGATCAACACACCTTCTAGCTCGTAATGAACTTTCGCTCATAGTGGAGAAAATTCAGTACTTTATTTTATGACCAGAAAACCCCAAAAAGAAATTTCTGGATTATTATTACCAAATTCTGACTGCGCTAGTGTATTACAAATAAGTAACTTTATTTGAAAATTTCTTTCTTGATCAAATTTCATCTTACTTTTTTTTTTGTAAAACATTTTTTTAAGTAAATAATTTCCTGTAAATACATTTTTTATTTCATGTTGTAGATCATATATAAATAGATTATACTGTGCTATTTAAACTAAAGTTATTTGGGCCATTCCATTATTTTAAGAATTCAATCGCTTCCATTTTTTTTTTCACGGAAGAAGGCATCAACTCTGTGTAGTAAAATGTACTCAATAAGAAAAAGAAATAAAATTGCACGTTTCCATTTAAAAAAAAAAATGCTCAAAAACAATTACTATTCAGTCTCGTGTAAAATTTTAGTGACTGTATTTTTGTTGCTCTGAAATCCCATTTTCCTAATGAAGACGGAGAAGAACTTCAAAAAGAATTCTCCTTCATGGTTGATCGAATCGGTACCATTTTGTTCCTTTGAAAATTGACATCATCTTATTGAAAGTCTTGATTGCCAATATTCGCTCTACAAAGAGGTTTCTTTACAGGATTACTTCCAGGTATTGGAAAAGGTTATCGGTAAAGAGATTTTTCTTAATGATGTTCGTTAACTCCATAAGCTAATGATTAAACAATTGCTGTCAAGATCACACGTTTTTTTCTTAATTTACTGCGATAAACTGAAGGGGCTTTTTTCTCTTAAGTCAACCTATCAATATTTAAGCTTGACTGTTTCAAGAAAAGTTAACTTACTGAATAAAAAAATTTTAACTTACTTTATTTACCTTCTCAAATGTCTACTGATCTCGAAAAACAAAATTACGTTTTTTTTTTTTTTTTTTTTCAAATATAAACGTTTCTATACATAAAATTTTTGTGTCTTTAATGGCATTTATTATCAAAACACATGCACTGTGCCGGCTAAAAGACAACTAATTTCAAGAAAAAAATGAAAAAAAAAAAATACAATTTAAAAATTATGCTCTAGGAAATTTCCAACACATCATAGACAGTTTCCAGATCGTGATCCGATACTTCGAGAGTTTCCTGTGAAAAACATCTTTATTTGTGAAAAGTTTCCTGAATCACTACTAGTTTCATGAATGCAGACTTGACAGTCTGTTGTAAAAAGCAATTTTGGCTGCCAGTATGAAAATATATGGGTGATTCTCCAGAAAACGTAACTTTTGAATGCAAATATTTTTCAATTTCAAAACCTTTTGTTTTCTTTCTTTTTTCATTCTTACATGAAAGTGGTACCTACTAGAAGTAATCATAAACAATGGCCCAGCTAAGTTCCAATTATTTTACTCATAAATTTTAAAAAAAAAGGAAAAATGCCTAGTTCACGGAAATAAAAAAAAAGAAAAAACTTTTAATACTAAAAAAATTGAGGCCAATTTAATATCAAAGTAGTAATTTTGTTAATTGTGCAAGCAATCAGCTATTTTAATGATTAGTGGGAATATAATATTAAGCCCTCTTAATTAAAGTACGGTTTATTAGTAGTTATGTTAAAAAATAGTATTTAGTAAATTTAGGATATACTGGCAAATTATAATTTGGTAGAATGCCTATTATTGATGTATTCCCCCTCCATCAGTTTCACTTCAGAAATAATGACATTGATAAGACCTGTCACGGAGGTGAGAATCTTTCCCTTAATATAGGCATAATAGATACATTTTTCATGGAAAACTTTTTTTCTTCGTTGCTACAATCTGCACATGTTAAGCATATGAAAACATGTTCGCTTCTTTTTTTACATTAATATACATTCCTGAAATTCAAGTTCACGGAGATGAGATGTCAGAATAACCACACTAAGTTTTTAAAGCAAAATAAATCTTCTTGTTCTTCGACAAAAATCTCACAACTTCAACTATGACTGAAAATAAACAAGGGGACTTCCTTGTATCATGGGAAATAAAATTTGATGTCATTACTGCCACGTGTTAATGAGGAATGGCATTTTGTGTTTAGGTAACAGAGGTGAGTTTTTCGTGTGACATGACTACTTATCCTAAAAAAACGAGCTAAAACGCAATAGTATTAAAAAAATTAAATGTACTTAAAAAAATTAGTATTTGAGACACTTGTGAAAAAAAATAAATAAATAAACACATAACTTTAATTATAGAAGTTATTAAGCAACATAAACAGTCCTAGAAGGTGTGTGAGATGCCACGGAGGTGAGAATTCACATGATGTGAACCAAAAATGTACTGAAATAAAAATTATTATTAAAAAATTGTTGTCAGGTTTAAATAGATATATTTTTGATGAAATTTAAAAGCATTGTTAAATGGATTGTTCCTTAAAGTTTTTTCTGTAAAAGGCGTGTGACAGAAAAGTTACACTTTTTGAAGAAACACCCATATTCAGTTTCTTTAATAAGTGTTTCGCCTTCAGCTCAGTAACTGCCGTCCCAGATTAACTGTGCTTAAAATAAGGGCGAAAGACAATCTCTGAATGTTGTAGCTTTATAAGAACTATTGGCAAATAAGCTGTTCGGTATTATCTTGCAATTCTGTCTGTACCATGTCAACCAGAAGGGGAACAGGGTGGAGAGTAAGAAAGTTATTTGGCCTTGACACACCTATTTCATCGTCGCAACAGACTTGTCTGTTTCGACGGTAACGGTTTGAGTGATAGATTTAAACAATCACTGCAGTAAACATAATAAACAATTAAAATATCAGTTCGCAGTTGAAACCCACATAACACCTCAAACATCAAAAACATAAACTAATTCTACTGATAAATTATGTTCTGATCAGCCAAATAAGCTTGAACAAGTTGAAATAGATGTGAAATCTTTGTTTGAAAGAAAAAAAAAAGATTTTGCTATAGTTAGATTTACAACAAAAAAGTGAGTTGCCCATTATGTAGATCCATTAGCGGATAGAATGCAAAGCTGGATTTCTAGAGTTTGAAATAAGTTTTCTGAATAGAAAAGATAATATGCTTAATCAATCTGTTTTACCTGAAAAATTGATAAAATGTGTTAAGCGGAGCACATCCAGTTGGGTTGAGCGGAATTTCAAGAATAACAAACGAATTGTTTGCATTTGACTTTTCAGGTTTTTGAAACCATATGCTAGGCTTTCTTTTCTTTTTTATAAGTACACTGATACTTACATTTTTCTTCCCTCTTTTTAAAAATTAATTCAATTGATGAAACTCTTAATTTTATTATTGCAAGACAAGAAGCAAATAAGATGATATGCATGCTTGCCATCCTATTTTTTCTTTTTATTTGCTGTAATTTTAGCTTCATTACGCTCCTCTAAAAAATTGTTAGTTTTATTTATAAAATATAGTATTGTTCACAACTGTATTGGACAATACGTAACTGATCAAAAGCATCATAAGTTCATGAAAAATGTGTATATATATATATTTTTTTTTACAAATGTCAAGTGAAATTTGAAACTATGTTATTTTGTATTCACATTATTATAATCTAATAAAGAAAATTAGAAATAGTGTTATTTTTTAGAAACATTATGAAGAAAACTAAAATCCATAACTAAATTGCTGATCTAATGAAAAGTCAATGTTTTTTTCAGTGGGCTCAAGTATCCCCCATGAAGGGATCATGTATGCCTTGATGTGGGGATACATGATCCCTTTATGAAATTATTGCAAAAAAATATTTTACCAAAGCTATCTGTTTAATTTCAACTAAAAAAAATATTGTCAGACAGAGTAAAAACTGCCTTTTTTCACGTACTTTAAAATAAAACTAATAATTTGCAGCAGAGGAAAAAATTTAAAACTAAAGTGAGGATCAGGTATCTTCAGTCTCTCCTATGTTGTCTGTGGAAATCGCAGGATACATATCGAGAGGTTTAAGGATCGTAAACATTGCGGTAGATTATCGCCATTTTTTCAACATAAAACAAAACAAAACGCGACGTAGTTCAAGTTTTGTGAAAATTGGTCCAGTGATTTTTGATGTTTTCAATCGATATATTTCATTTGCGATGCTTTCAAAATGAAATTGTGTATTTTTATAGCAATACTTCTTTTTTCTTTGTGCCAATGTATTGAGATTCTGTCATTTCAATCGCACTGAAAAAAAAATATTTTTATTCAATATTTTATAAAATAAATTTTGAACTTGGAGCACTTATAAATCTTACTTCTTATAAGACTTATAAAAGTGTTAAAGCTTCTTTGAGATGATTTAATATTAAACCTTCACCCCCCAGACATTAGATTAACGAAAGTATCTCAGACGTTTACAGTCAATGATGCTCCATCTTTCTGGATTATCCCACTGTTCTCGCCTGAAGGGAAATCCTAATGGAAAAAGTTACTAAGTGAAGAGTAACTAAATTTGTCAGCTGAGCTGCAGTCTATGTATGTCCCTTACTAAAGAACTTAAAATGGTCATTCCACAGAGGGTTATTTCTTGTTGCGACATTCTGAGAAATTGTTACCAAACAATGTTAAGTTCATCCTCCTTTCTGGATAATAATCTGATCACTCTTATTGCTGAAGGGGCACCTAAGTTGAATTTTTCTCGTATACATAACGGCTCCAGAAACAGATATGCTTAAGACATCGTTCTCACGTTAACTCAATTTTCTGAGTCTTTTAATGCATTTAAACATTTTACATTATTTTTCTCTCATGCGACTACATTTCATCTCAAGTTTGGCTGCTTCTGGATCATCTGAATTAGTTAATTCTAATTTTATTTACTCAATTTCTAAAAAAAGTTCGACCCCCAGTAACAGACACCGAAAAAATCTGATGACACCCAGCAACAGATAGGATGAGGAAAGGATGACTAATGGAAAAAAAAATCCCTTTTTTTTAGAACTAAAGCCTTATTTAATTCAAATGAACATGAAACACCAGCTGAATTTGTGGTGTCTGTTCATAAGCTTCCACCACTGCCTCGTAAATATAAACTGGCTCATAAAGTTCACTCTGATAACACTGAATTGTTGCATCGTATTTCATGGGCCACAGCAACATCAGTTTACCCGCAAGAAATTCTTATTATTTAAATCCAAACTTATGGCTGTTTGTTACTGGTGCCGTTACCTTACTCTGTAATGCGAGTAATGTCAAATCAGGTGTAAAAGACTTTTTTTCTAATGAAAACGTTCGATGATATGATCATACTCTCTCGTAACAAAAAGAATGAGCTGATGTGTGCATCACATGACTTCCTTTTACACCAACTTAAAGTTATTTCCCCATTATTGGCAATTTTAATGTGATTCAATAGTTAACTCTCTAAATATCACTAACAGTGGCCAAATTAAAACCAGAGTTAAAAAAATAAAATAAATAAATAAATAAAAATCGCCAAGTTTTTCGCCAAGTTGCCTTCCAAAGTTGGCAGGCATTTTTACTTCCTTTTTTGCAAAAGGAAGTAAAAATGCCTGCATAGTTTTTTGCGAAGAAATACTAGAAAAGTAATCTCATAAGACTTGTACTTTTTCAGCATATAAAAATGGCTCTCTTGCAAATCAGATAGGTTTAGTTATTAGACTACATCAGTGTTTCCTCTTGTTGTAACTCCCAGATAAGATACTTAGATTGAATTAAGCCGTCAGAAAAATTTTCATATCAACGATACATCTTTTTTAAGTGGTTATAATAAGTTATTATTATCGCTGCGATTTTATTCGTTGTCCTTTTATTAAGGATAATACTAAAACAATTTTCCAAGCTCAAAGCTTTCGCTGAGAGCAGAAAATAATCAGCTATCTTAACCCTCAAAAATAATTTTACTCGGAATTCCCTGCTCCACGTTTCTGAAAAAGGAAAAATAAATCAATAATAGTGGCTGATTTATTATGATCCGCACATCATTTTGCCGTTCCGATTCATTTCTCATTAAAGATTATGTAATTAGATAAACAGCCTTTTCAGGATAAGAGAATTGATGAGGATTTTGGTGCTATTTGTGTCCATAAATAGTTTTGCATTACCCAAAATAAATGGAGCACATTGAGTAAACAGATCTACTGATGTCATTATTTGGATCCATTAGCATAGAATATGTATAAAAAAGAGCTTAAATAGCGTGGAAAAGTCTTTATGGTATATCTTTAAGGGAACACTAGAAAGAATTGATTTTACGTATGTGTATATTTTTGTATTAGGTGAATTCTTTTTTTTTTTTTTTTTTTGAGCAATCACGATTGCTTATTGCTTTCATTTGACTGTTTTGATGTGCTATGATTTTATTTTCCCGCCAGCACCCTCTGCAGCATCATGGTTGACCGGCCGCCTCACGATGCTGCTCCTCTAGCGAAAACCGTCTCCAGTTTGCGTCTATATCTTACACTTACACGCATACATACACGCACGTACACACACACACACACACAAACACATACACGCACACGCATACATGCAAACACCTACACATACACACACACAACTACCCACACACTCATGCCTGCACACAGACACAAACACACATGCCTGCACACAGACACAAACACACATGCCTGCACACAGACACAAACACACATGCCTGCACACAGACACAAACACACATGCCTACACACATACTCATTCCCCCCCCCCCCACACACACAAACACTCATACACAGAATTACCCATACACTCATGCCTGCGCACAGACACAAACACATATGCCTACACACATACACATACCCCCTACACACAAACACTGTTTATACCCCCACACACACATAAACACACACGCCTACATACAAAAACACACACTCGTGATTGCGAAAAACATAATTTGAATTCAAGAGGTCAAAATTCAATTTTTTTTTGCCACTTTTGTTAATGTCCCAACATTTCCCATGTTTCGCATTGTCCACTTTACTGCATCCATTTGACCTAGTAGTACATACATTGAACCTAGTAGTATTTTTTTCGAAAACGAACTAGGCAACCACATGATAGTGGAAAATGAAAAAAATAATAATAATAAATTAGTACCAATTGAAAGATCATAATAAAACATATTTCTTGATGCATAAATTATTTGCCCTTCTGCCCCCGTTATCGAAATATAAGGGCTAAAAGTCTGTAAAAATTCAAAGAGAGATTGCCAAATTAAGCGAGTTTCAGTGTATAATGGAAGATATCTTTGACGCGCTTTGCAGATGGATGTCCTCTTACAAGCAGAGAGTGAAATCATGTGGCACTTTCAATTCCTCCCCAAGTCTTTTGTCATTTTTCTCAAAATGTTCGCTGTCTTTGGGATTTTATAACTCGTTAACGGAGGCACGAGAAAAATCCGGTTTACAGGCGGAAATGGGCGTATCCGCGTATTTATATTAGTTTTTAGGGATGTCAGCTTTTGCAGATGTGTAACCTTTAAATTAAGCAGAGAAACATTAAACTGATGAAGAACACGCATCAATTTTTTGTTTTTCTCCGTTATTGAGATAGACTCGTCTTAACTGAATGTTTGCCTATTCCAGATCATCCGTGGGCAGACTGTACCCCAATATGCTCTTTTTTTATTACTAGTGGTACCTACACGGCTTTGCCCGAAGTACAAAATTAAAAGGTCTTTTGGTTCGCCTGTATATTTACAAATAATGTTGGGTGAATTTTCTCACCAATTGGCTTACACCATGTTACGGTTCCTCGTTATGATGGTATCTTGGTAATTTACTCGTCCATCTTATGATAATTTTGCTCGAGAAAATGTTCTTAAAATAGGAATAGAAATAGAACAAAATCGAATTTTCGAAAAATCGCTTCGACATGCACACCCCCACGCTACAAACTAACTTTGTGCCAAGTTTCATGAAAATCGGCCGAACGGTCTAGACGCTATGCGCGTCACAGAGATCCAGACATCCAGACAGAAAGTCTTTCAGCTTCATTGTTAGTAATAAAGATTGCACTATAATTACGTGTGGTTCCCTGGAAAGAAGTTTCACTTCTGCCCTTAGTTAACTGCTTTGAATTCCACCATCGAAAAAGAAAGCGGCATTATTATTCTTTATTTTTTTTTAATTTCTTTTACTTATTTTAAACTACTAAATGTCCACCTTGTTACTGATTTTTTTTAAAAAAAAACGTTTTTTTTCGTCTTAAAATTGCAGACAGAGAATAGCAGTTTTCGAGTCATGATTTCATTTCATGCTTGTTCTCTGACTTTATATTAAGATTAGAATGACTTTTTAAGAGCTTATTTGCCCACACGATGTGGAACAGCTTTAATATATAATCCCCGGTTTGACGACATTTTTATTTACTTTTTTTTTTTTTTGCAACTTCTTTCGATGATAACTTGCCAATTGTGTTGTCTTTTGTTTTGTTTTACTTTACAGCTTTCTAGGGTAGTCGGAAATTTTAGACACGTTAGCACTACTTGGCTTCACACAATGTCGCCAACCCGGGGATCATACCAGTAAAGCTTTTCCCACGAAGTAGTCAAAATGTTAAAACACCATTCCATTGAACTTTATCATGCACAAATAAATGAAGATTCAAATCAAAAAATATAACTCGTTGGCAAAAATTATTGAAATTGATATGCAAAATTCAACAAGTGGGAGTGACCCTTATATTTTGATGACTTAACTTTTAATTTTTTAATATCGCCGGAGCAAAATATATAAAATATTTTTCTTTTTTCCATTTGCAAGGAGGGTGCAAACGTCGGAAAATATGAATGCGTAGCATTTTATCACTATGATAAACGACCTTTGAAATCCAAGAACCTTTTTTCATAAGAATCATTTCAAATTCAAATGAAGTTTTTTTCCTCTCTCTCTTCATTAATCTTAGAAATTATTTATTACCGTTTCGCATGCAGTGAATGTAATCTTGCTCCAGAAAGTTTTTGAAAAACGAAATACAGAGAATAAAAATATTTATATAAATGTATATTTCCTATCTGGTGAGTTATGGGGTTATGTTTTGTTATTGGTGTCATAAGCTGGTGTTGTCCCAGACTTTTTTCTAGATTTCCCGTTTTTTCAATAAGACAAACATTTACTACTTAAATAATATTTGCGATTTTTACATTAACTTTGGGGCATATCTTAGTTTATTTAATTTGAAATATTTATCAGTAAAAAGAAAAAGTCTAGTGATTGATTTAAAAAAAAGCTATTTTTCGCTACAGTAGTTTTCAAGATAATTTGAATGTGTTGTTTTTTTTTTCCTTATTCAGTGTGAAACAGAATCAAGTCTCAATACCTTATCAAAATTAAATAAACTCCAAACTTGAGATTTTTTTCCTTCGTTTGTTGATAGAATATTTGTTTGTTTAACTGTAAGTATTAAGTAGCTGCAGCGAAAAGGTTTCTTTGATTCCTTTAGTTTCGTGAAATCGTGATTCGACTGAGTCGTAGGTAATTTTTCAATGCCATTTAACCACACGAGCCCTGATTGTTACTCGAGTAGTTAAACATCATGAAAAAAAAATGCATTTTAGTCGAATGTGGAATCTCCGGCAAAATGACAGACTGGCTGCGACTCAGATTCCTGAAAATTTACCGCTACCCCGAAATCAGCCCGACTCTAACTCCAGAGAATTGGTAAAGTTGTGCACCGACTCCGACTCTTAAAACTTTGAATCATTGACTCCCGGCTCCGAATCCACACCCTTGGTGACAAAAATGTCTCTTGAAAATGCATTTTTAGAACCAGAAGTGACCCAATAGGAGGCCAAAGCGACCTCCCACCAAAACCCTAATTCAGCTGTGTCTCACAACTCGGCAAATTTGAGAACATCGCAAAATTGCATTTTTTTCAATAACAAAAATTACAATAATTCTATTATTTGGTAAAATTCATACTTTGACTCGGCAAATTGAAAATTTTCAACTTAAAAAAAAAAAAAAAATTGTTTGGGGCACTCCTGATTAGAGCATGAATAATGATGTGCTATTATGGCTGTGCCGTCATGACTTACAAACGGATTGGTCGCCTATACTTAGGCTACCGATCCATCATAGCACATCATTATTCATGATCTTATCAGAAGTGCCCCAAACAAAATTTTTAGGGAGAGGGAAATTTTTAATTTGCCGAGTTAAACTCTGAATTTTACCGAATAATAACATTATTATAATTTTTGTTATTAAAAAAATTGCAATTTTGCAACGTTCTCAAATTTGCCGAATTGTGAGATACAGTTAGCTGAATAAGGATTTTTGTGGGAGTCAGTGGGGTCGCAGTGACCTCCCATTAGGCCGCTTCTGGCTCTAAAAATGCATTTTCATTCTCGTTGAAATTTACAACAGCCCCTTCAGGATTTCGATTTCGATTTTCAAAAATTCTGTTCTATTTTTGTGATTTCTCCCTATCATCCTGGTATTACAAGTAAATAAAATTAAAAATTAAAAGTTTAAAAAAAAACGACCCAGTTGCAAATGTAGAATTAAGAAGGAAAATTGAAAATTCTTTTAAAAGCTTTACACTATTAAAACCTATTGCAAGTATTTTATTTGTTAACAAATAGAAACTGGCAACAGATACATATTTAATCATTGCTTTTAATTTCCTTGTCGTGTCGGCCAACAATGAATTCGGTTACCGATCGCGTGAATAAAGGCTTAGCCATATTTAAAATCTGCTTAAAAAAAGCGTTATAATTCGAATTCTACATAACATGGAAGTTCCAAACACATTCTATCAGATGCAGAAGAACTTGCGATTTATTTTGGTACTAATTTTTCAAATTTTAAAACGTGTTTTCACTGCAAAAATCGCGAATAATCTTTTTGAGGTTTTTAATTAATATCTTCGTTAATTAATGTCATCCGAAGGCGAAATATAGCTAAGAACTCTCTCAATAAACTCTCCTTTCGAACAAAGTTTTTTTTTTTTTTTCAAAATCGGTCCAACCGTTTAGGCGCTGGAGTGTCACAGACAGATACACACACACATACACCTCAAACTTATAACCCCCTTCCATTGAGTCGGGGGTTAAAAATATGATTTGTAACTAAAAGAAGAAAGCTTTTATTTACTTGCAATACAAAACTATTTAATTCAAGCAGAGAACACAATCAGTTTTTTAAAAATATAATGTGATTTCATTCATTTTCGCACACAAGGAACTTTTTATTTATTTTTTTAATGTCTTTCAGAAAGGCGCAACGAACTTAGATACTTAGCACTAGAAAGATATGCTGTTATTGGAAATAAACGGAAACCGATGGAAAATAGGTCGGAATTTACTCTAGAAAAGAAAAAAAGGATACAAATGAATTGAAATAGAGAGGGAAATTTATAGAAATATCTAATTATAAACTATTTCATTTCAATATCGATATTGTTAAAAGTCAAATCTAATTTAAAGTAACGGAAGAAAATCTTACGGTAACGATTTTCGATAACAGATAACGTGAAGTATTAGAGAACAGCAGTTTAGAGAAAGGACTAATGGCTAAAGCAAAACCTCAATGAACCACGAAATGTCAAAAATTTCGAAACCAGGGTAGTGTTTTAAAAAGTTTTTAGGATAAACAAGGAATTCGGTCAGAACTCAGTGAACATATTTTCCAGTACCAACAACTGTCGTGGCTAATATTCTCTTAGCTTCTCGTCAAGGGCGCAGCGAAGGGGAGGTTTTGGGGGTGAAAAAATATCCCCCAGAGTCATTGGTTTTAACATAAATGCAAATTCTAATACAGGAATTTATGCATGTGAAAGGGCTGTTTTGATCCAAAAAAAAAAACCTTCAGAGGATTTTTTGATCAAAAAATCCTCTTCGAAAGGAATTTTTCATCAAAAAATCACTCCAGCAGGTATTTTTCATTAAAATAACCCTTTCCAGAAGGTAATTTTGATCAAGAAACCCCTTCCAGAAAATATTTCTGGCTGCGCTAGTGCTTCTCGTGTATTCGGAAAATTTATCTTCATTTGGCGAAATTTGGGAGTTCCATTCGGCAAATTGAGAGTTACCGCCCTCCAAAAAATTTAAGTTCGGGGCTCCCCTGGGTAGGCCCATCATTTGGGCTAATAGGGGACTGGTCTATTGCCACCATCCCCCATCACCCATCTAGATTTCGGAAGCAATGTAATTCTAAAATGTAGCGGTACCAACCCAACAAAAAATCAATAACTTTCCTTTTACAATGGACTCCCAAAGATGTGGTACATACTTTCAAATTCAGCAAACATATTTCTTACAGCCGAACGCATTGATAAATCTAGAAATTGAATCAACCGTCAATTTAAAGTTTTTCGGGTTGGAGGATTGTAGCTGCCCTCCCTTGCTCCCCCCCCCCTCTGGATACGCCCATGTACCTACGACCGGGACTTTAAATGTGTTTTACTCAAAACTTTGAGAATGTCCACTTACCCCTAGTAGCACAATCGATTGGGAGATGGTTAGACAGCGGTGTAGCTTATGGTTGGCCAATGGTAGACAATGTCCGCTTTCCTAACCGTTACCCAACCAACCATTTGCCAACGAAGGGTCAACGATTTGCAACAGTGCCTAACCATTTCCCAACGTTGGCCCATCGAAAATATTCACGGTTGGCCCAACGATGCCCAGAAACTATAGGGCCATCGTTGGCTCATCGTTTGTTGCCAACCAACCCCTCCCCACCGGTTTCTACCGTTAGACACCGTTGGCCAGCCATTTCCCAACCGATTGTGCTACTTGTGACATCTTTTTGCTTCTCACTGCCTCTTAAGCCCTTTTCCGTACCCTTGGCAACATGGATGCAAAATTTCATGTTGATCAGCTGTGTAGTTAAAGTGTGAAAGAGTTACAAAAAAACCCATTTTTGCATTTATAATTTTTGTTAGGATATATTGAATTTCCCAATTCATTTCCGATCACACAATACATTAGTTCAGAACAAAGAATTATTTTTCCTATATAGCTCCTAAAACCTAACTAACAAAGGCATCTAAAGAAATTCTTTATTGAGTTTAGCAATTTCCTTCACATACGGAAGAGTTGATCCTGGACAATCAAGTAATAATCCTGAAAATCCTCATAAGATACAAACCATTGTTTTACGAAAGATCATTAGGAGCTCTAAAAACTTCTTTTTCATTCATATGCAAATTTCCAGATGCCGAAGTTTTTGTTTTTGCAAATTCCACCATCTCAAATTAAAGGGTAAAAATCCACTTCGACGAGTTGCACTTAACGGTTGAATAAATTAATACCCCTTTGTTATCTTTCCGTCCGAGTCGATTTGACAGGAGGTCATGGTATTGATTTGCTGAATTACAGGAACTGCGAAAGTGTTACGTCAGGTTTATTTTTAAACACAAGAAAGTTCCCTTGTATGGCAGCCGTTATTAATTATGTTTCTAAATTTAGTTACAGTCAGTCTGAGAAATCACTAGCCACAACTTTTCGATTTTCAGTTGCCCAACTCATGCTTTAATAGTTGTATTAGTTGTTTAAATATTCATATTTTTAATATTTTTATTTCAAATGGTGGTTTTAATTCTCTCGTGTGCTGGTAAGTTTTCTGAAAGTTTAGCAAGATTTATCAAAAAATTGCGTCTTAGGAACCAAAAACATGCTAACAAAATTGATATTTTTGAAAGAAATGCTTATACTTTCGTGAATATAAATGATTCTTGCAAAAGAATTGAAAATATTATTACACATGGTAAATAAACTAATTTCTGAAGTATACAGTTTATTCCCAGTAATTTACAAGAAAAGGCGATTGTAAAAACTGCTTGGTTTCTTCAATTTGTTGCTGGTCTCCTAACTGCATGGGTGATTCAATTTCAATTGTAGTAGTTCCATGGAAGCATCCTTTTTATGAGACACTAGTGGTACCCGTACGGCTTTGTCCGTAATAGATAAATTAAAATTCTTTTGGTTCGCCTGTATATTTACAAATAATGTATGGTGAATTTTCTCGCCAATTGGCTTGTACCCACGTTACGGTTCCTCGTTATGATAATTTCGTATCTCGCCAATTGGCTTGTGCCCATGTTTCCCTAACTTAATGCTAGGTCCCCTAACTTATTTTTAGGGAAATAATCTCCATTGAAAGTGGGCTGATTTATTATGATCCGCACATCATTTTGCCGTTCCGATTCATTTCTCATTAAAGATTATGTAATTAGATAAACAGCCTTTTCAGGATAAGAGAATTGATGAGGATTTTTGTGCTATTTATGTCCATAAATAGTTTTGCATTACTCAAAATAAATGGAGTACAATGAGTAAACAGATCTACTGATGTCATTATTTGGGTCCATTTGCATAGAATATGTATAAAAAGAGCTTAAATAGCTGGAAAAGTCTGTAAGGTGGTCTTTATGGAAACACTAGAAAGAATTGATTTTAAATATGTGTATATTTTTGTATTAAGTGGCTTTTTTTTTTGGTATTTTTTGTTAATGTTTCAACATTTCCTATGTTTCGCATTGTCCACTTTGCTGCATCCATTTGACTAAGTAGTACATACATTGAACCTAGTAGTATTTTCTTTAAAAAACGAACTAGGCAACCACACGATAGTGAAAAAATGAAAAAAAAATAATAATAAATCAGTACTAAATAAAATGTCATAGAAAAACATGTTTCTTGATGCATAAATTATTTGCCCTTTTGCCCCCGTTATCGAAACATACGGTCTTAAAGTCTGTAAAAATTCAAAGAGAGATTGCCAAATTTAGCAAGTTTCAGTGTATAATGGAAGATGACGCGCTTTGCAGATGGATGTCCTCTTACAAGCACAGATCATGTGGCACTTTCAATTTCTCGCCAAGTCTTTTGGCGTTTTTCTAAAAATTTTCGCTGTGTTTGGGATTTTATAACTCGTTAACGGGGGCACGAGGAAAATCTGGTTTACAGGCGGAAATGGGCGCATCCGCGTTTTTATATTAGTTCTCAGGGATGTCAGCTTTTGCAAATGTGTAACCTTTAAATTAAACAGAGTAACGTTAAATTAACGAAGAACGCGCATCAATTTTTTTTTCTCCGTTATTGAGATAGACTCGTCTTAAATGATGGTTTGCCTATTCCAGACCATCCGTGGGCAGACTGTGCCCTAATATGCTCTTTTTTTTACTAGTGGTACCCACTAGACTTTGCCCGTAGTAGAAAATTAAAAGACCATTTGGTTCGCCTGTACATTTACAAATAATGTATGGTGAATTTCTCACCAATTGGTTTACACCATGTTACGGTTCCACGTTATGATAACTTGGTAATTTACTCGTCCATCTTATGATAATTTTGCTCGAGAAAATTTTCTTAAAATTGGAATAGAAAAAGAACAAAATCGAATTTTCGAAAAATCGCTTCGAGGTGCACACCCCCATGCTACAAACTAACTTTGTGCCAAATTTCATAAAAATCGGCCTAACGGTCTAGACGCTATGCGCGTCACAGAGATCCAGACATCCAAACATCCTCCGGACATCCAGACAGAGAGACTTTCAGCTTTATTATTAGTAAAGAAGATAAAAAAAAGTTACAGAGCAATTGGTTCCTTATTTCTTGAGAAATTCTTAAAAATATGAATTTTTGAAAGCGACCCAATTCTTTTGGTAGCCAGACAGGACAGCGAACCAATATCAATGAAAAGAAATTACAACTTGTAAAACGTTTTTCTTGGAATTGAGTAGAATTTTAAAAAATATCTAACAAATAATATCATAAAGAATTGCTGCATTTGATGGTTGGAATAAATTATTCTTAATGCAAATATATTTGTAATTACTATACTTGTAACTTTTACAAAAAGGCAAGTGCGTGATTAAGGAAGAGAACAAAATAAAACATGATGCACATAAATGCACAAAACCACAGTTATGTGCTCAACTAATTACCATTCTTTAAATCCTCCTCTTTTACCCAAAGTTTGCGATTGCCCAATCCTAATCATTTCTATTAATCGACTAAAACGAAATATAAAGTAAAAAGTTATATTTCTAAAAGTAACCATCGTTTTCAGAGCACAGGACCGAGAACAGTAATGGTCTTTCTAAAAAACTCTTGCGAAAATTTCTTTGTATATCTCAACGAAGGAAATACCAATTAAACCTCTTTGTACATAAATCTAATTTCACCTACCAGTATTTTCTAGGTTAAAATTGTTTCAAAAGAAAAGCTGAACCCAGCATTTTTTCAATTCCTGCCAATAAAAAGAGATATTTTGTTCATATAATGAACAAAGAGAAAGTACTTGGAATTACTTGGCTTTTTTTTCCGAAGCTTACGATGTATCCTACAATCCCAATAAGAAAGAAGCAAAGAGATACAATAAGCGTAGAAACATCAAATATATTATTTCAGCATCAAAGACTCGGATAAAAATAACCATTTAATCTAAAATCCAATATAATCAATTGCCGGAAGCTATTTTGCAAATAACAACTAATATTACTTACGAGCAAATATGAGTACTTTTCGAGTAATATTTCATCGACTAAGTCCTGTAACTAGATAACAACAAATTTGAAGAAAAAATAATTTCATTTTTGTTGAAAACTTGTGTTTGGAAGAAGACATAAATACTTCCATTTAAATAAAATTTAGAAATGGTAGTTGAATAGCATTCCCTGAAAACATTGAAAAAATATTAATGTGTTCAGTTTCTTTGACTCACCACGAAAAATAACTGAATTTTAGTCAAAGGAGAGGGGGAACACACGTAGACGTTTCTTTATTTATCATTTATTTTAGATAAAAATTTGATCTTTTTCATACGGTTTTTTGAATTTTTTTCATTAACCATAAACTTGCACCTCCACTTTTCAAATAAACGGGCTAAACTATTGAAAGATGTGACAACGTTTAGAGGGAAAAATATTCAAAAATATACTTGGGGGGGGGGGTGAGTCAAGAAAAACAGTGAGACAACAGAAGTTTATTCTCTGTTGGGATATTTCCACCCTAGTAAAACTTTTAAAGAGTCTGGTCGACATACTGTGAACAATATTATAGAAAAAAAGTTACTTGGAGTGTCATGTATGAAGAATAACTGTATCATCTAATTTAGCAGTAAGTTACCGTCCCTAAGCCAGGGATAAGGCATAACTACATGTAATATCCCAGAGTAAAATGCTATATACATTGCGTGTTGTACTACGAGTGTGGGGGGTGCTACGGAGTGCTACGGGGGAAGGGGGAGGCAAGAAAAACAGTGAGACAACAGCAATTTATTTTCTGTTGGGATATTTCCACTCTAGTAAAACTTTTGAAGAGTCTGGTCGACATACTGTGAACAATATTATAGAAAAAAGGTTATTTTTGAGTGTCATGTAAGATGAATAACTGTGTCATCTAATGTAGCAGTTAGTTACTGCCCCTAAGCCAGGGATAAGGCAGAACTACATGTAATATCCCAGAGAAAAATGCTATATCCATTGCGTGTTGTACTACGGGGGAGGGGGTGCTACGGGGGGGGGGGGGGTGAGGCAAGAAAAACAGTGAGACAACAGCAATTTATTTTCTGTTGGGATATTTGCATCCTAGTAAAACTTTTGAAGAGTCTGGTCGACATACTGTGAACAATATTATAGAAAAAAGTTATTTTCGAGTGTCGTGTAAGAAGAATAACTGTGTCATCTAATGTGGCACTTAGATACCTCCCCTAAGCCAGGGATAAGACAGAACTACATGTAGTATTCCAGGGAAAAATGCGATATCCATTGCGTGTTGTATTGTTTCTATGCTGTTAGATTAACTTTACAGGCTGGTGTTAGTAGTCTTAACTAACGTTCATTTTTGTAGTAGAATGGTGTTTTGTTTTGTTTGTTTAACCCCCGACACACAAAGAAAGGGGGTTATAAGTTTGATGCGTCTATGTGTGTGTGTGTGTGTCTGTGTATCTGTCTGTGGCACTCTAGCGGATGGACCGATGCGTTTTTTTCTAAACGGATGGACCGATTTTGAAAAAAAAAAGTTCGAAAGGAGAGTTGATCGAGAGTGTTCTTAGCTAGGTTGCGTCTCCCGATGACATTAATTAACAAAGATATTACTTAAAAACATTTAAAAGTTTTTTTTTTTTTTTTTTTTAATTTTTGCAGAGAAAACATATTTTAATTTTTAAAATTTAGTACCAAAATTTTTTCCTGCGTCTGATAGAATGTGTTTGGAACTTCCGTGTTACATAGAATTCGAATTATAGGGCTTTTTTAAAGCAAATTTTAAATACGGCTAAGCTATTATTTACGCGATTGGTAACCGAATTCGTTGTTGGCGACAAGGAAATTAAACGCAATGATTTAAAATTTTTATCTGTTACCTGTTTCTATTTGTTAACAAGTAAAATACTTGTAACTGATTTTAATAGTATAAAGCTTTTAAAAGGATTTTCAATTTTCCCTCATAGTTCTACATTTGCAACTCAGTTGGGTTTTTTTTTAATTTTTAATTTTAGTTTGTTTGTTTTTTTTTTTCTGTCTGAGAATGTCAGCTATTGAGTTTATATTTTGCAATAGGCAACAACAGTAAGACAGAAGTCAGGGACATAGAAGATTAAAATAGTCTTCAATAAACTCAGAAGATTAAAATGTAAGATTCCAAGTCATGGCATGTTGCATTATCAGCATTCAGTTTGATCCTTCAAAAGGGGTAAATGTTCCCTAATCTGTCCACAAAAGATCCATGATGTTCTTCATCCAATTTGGGTAATGTTTCCAACATGGTTTGGATACTTTCGTGAGGTTCCAATGATCCTCTACCTGTTGTTAGGTCAGTTTTTACATATCCAGGACACATGTTGATGACCAAAATTCCATGCTCCTTGACCGATGCAGCAATCACCCTCATTGCCATATTCAGACCTGCCTAAAAAAGGAAAAGAGTTAACAGTCGATAGCGCACAGTGCAAAAATGAACTACGGGCAAATTAATTTTAAAATGATTCATTATTTTTAATGTGGGACACCTCTAAATAAGGGACACCTCTATGTAAGAAACACTTTTTCTATTCCCAGTACCTTTGTAGATGTACCTTAGGGTGCTTCAAAAAAACTTTTTTTCAGCTAGTCCAGGACATCCACCATTTTTTTTTTTAAAGATTTACTAATAGTATTATGCTGTAAAAGTTTTAGCTTCTTACTTAAATTTTAAGAAGGTGCTCAATGACCCCTCAATTTAACAAGCAGTAGCGTAGAAGATGTCACAAATTTAGAAACATTTAATTTCCCCAGCTGTGCTTTTGTAAATAATTATTTTATTGCAATGTGTATGCATATATATATATATATATATATATATATATATGTGTGTGTGTGTGTGTGTGTGTGTGTGTGTGTGTGTGTGTGCTCCTCTTTCAGTTGTATCATTCACAATTTTCAGTATTTTAATAATCTCTCTTCCTTTTAAATTGCTTAAACATTTTGCTGTGAATCAGGATCAAATAGGAAAAAATCTTTTAGCATTTGCAACTTATCAAACAATTTTATTGAGTCGTAATTGATTTTATAAAGAGGAAGTTCTTTACTAAGAAAGTATTCTAAATCGTCTACTGTTATCTGAAATTTGTTAAATAGTCATCAGACACGTCTTCCTTATCACAAGCATTTTTTGGACTAGTCTTTTCTTATCTTCAAAGTTAATTCCTTCATCCAATACGGACAAAGCTACTAGTTTATCCCCTAAATACCATAAGTGATTCATGAATTTTCTAATCACTGCTTCTGCTGCATGTTTGTCGTCATTTCGTCAGTGCCAGTTTTTCAGAAATATTATATTATTCAAAGGAGCCTCGATTGGGTTGCTGCTCGAAACCATATCTTCATACAGCATTTAATTGTAAAACAGCTTTGTAAAACAGCATTGAAGGTCATTCTTTTCATGTAAGGTCAATTTAAATTGTTTCCTAAATATAAAAATTTTAGAACAAAAATTCCTTTTGCCACCCATGTGACACAGGGATAAGCTCCAGGTTGCCGAAAACATATCCCTGTAGGAGGAAATTCACCCAGGAAATATTATTACAAGTTATGAGAATTCTCTGTAATCTTTCTCAATTCCGCTTTTTACGAACAATAATATGTCATCCACTTCGTCTTTTAGAATTTAAATGGTATGTGTACTTGATTGAAATGTTATAGGTTTTGAATGATGGAGATCTTTCAACAAAATTTTGAAGCGCTTAAATAATTGAATATCTGATTTAGAACTAAGAAAGGCGAGAACTTCTTTAAGGACACACTCTGAAGTACGATTTCAAGTGCATGATGATGGCAATCCAAATGTAATATATCACCGTTCAGTGTTTGAACTAAAAAATTGCATGCTTGCATGCACAATTTATACGGTTGGTATTGCAAGTCGTTGTATCAAACACTATAGCTAGAACAGTTAGCAATAAAGACCTATTATCTAAGATATCATATACAATTGAAGAAATATCTAAGGAATTTCGAGCAGCGTTCAATATTAGGACCTGAAGCTATCACGGTAATCCAGTCGGAGTTCTTTTTACAGTTACATCTGGATGTAGCTTTGTATCCCAGTGAATAACTACAAAATCTAAATTTAAATTCATGAAATTTAATTTTACTTCTCGGAGATTTTCTTTTGCTCTCTTAAGGAATGTACGATTGATCATTAGGTCATTTGGATTTAAATTTACTGCATCTACGTAGGCTGTAAATAAATGAACAACATCTTTATCCCTAATATGGCATTCGTCTAATGGTGATGAAAGGCGAGCAGATATCAATAGTTGTATAGCTTTTTTGCATTGTGGTAGACCAGCTGTAGAAAGCAAAAGTTCAACAGGTTAGGATAGATACCCATTTCGGTCTCTAAATCTTGTGAATCGCAAGAATTTGATGATAATAAAGGACTATGTACTTAAATAGAAGAAAATTAAAGTATAGATTTCTACATTGTTCCGATCTGGATATTTTTTTTAATTTATATTTTAGCTATGGAAAATACAGTATATTTTTATGTTAGCAGTAATAGAGGATTTTTCGAAATTTATATTTTAAAAATTAAAAATTGCATAAGCATTTAGGTGTATTTATAACTAAAGAATAGCGAATTAATATATAATTTCAATTACTTATATTTATAGCATTGAAACCTTGCGACTCTATTTGACACACCTATTACATACACAGGGAATTCTGTAAATCAACACCCGCAAAGCCTGGAGGAGGCAATTTGTTGTTGTCAAAGATCGTTCATTAATGGCCTAGGTCATTCATTAATGGACTATAGAATCCTTTGTGTCCATCCTTGGGAAGAAACGTTCGGCTGCCGCTTGGTTGGAACAAGCGCAGAATAGCGGTACGCTTGATTCAAGGCCATTGGTGTACATTTTATTCTCTGTAATATGTTAAATTTTACAAAATGAAAGTGAGAGAATGGTTGATCTGGAAGTAGCAGCACCTATTGAGGTTCAAAATTACTTTAAATATAAAACGTTAGAATATTTTTACGTAAAAATGAGAAAATCCGCAATTTTTTCATCGAAACTCAAAAAAGAAGGCCCTAGGGGACTTTAAATTTTGCAAGGATCATTTATTTGTAAAGTGGAACAAATTGAGGGGACGTCGCGTAAAATATCTGCAACTTCAAAAATAAGCACCACCCTAATGTGTGTATATATATATATATATATATATATATATATATATATATATATATATATATATATATATATATATATATATATATATATATATATATATTTAAGTTTGAATAATTCTGAATTTTGTTTGGTACATTTATAAGAAATATATCTTAAATCTTATTCTTCAATGTTATATTAGTTTATGTTTATTATGAAATTATTCTGGGTTTGCAAGACATGCATGAATTTCACCTACCTCCGAAGAAGGGACACCTCTATTTAAGTGACAAATTGTCTGGTCTCCTTAGTGTCCCTTATTGAGAGGTTGTACTGTATTAATATTAACGTGAACGAACGTCACTATAAGGATCCACCTTTTCCAATGCAAAAATGTAAACTTGTCTTTTCATCTCTATGCCTCACTCTTTTGCATTGAAAATAATGTTTCATGTCACCTCGAAACATCCGATTGACGATTCCTGCAAATTTGGCAAGTTGTATCATTATACTTTTCAGCTTTTCAGTAACGATATTTATTTTTCACGCAGGAACGTTTTATACGTAGTTGCATAGACACTAGAGTGGGTCAAAAAAAAATCGAAATGTTAAGGGGCAGAGGATTAAAAAGGTGCTAAATGGTCTCAAACTAACATGTGTGAAATTTTATTCCATTCTGATAAGTCTTTTTGCCTCCGGATTGAGTTTGAAGTTTTTATTTCCTTACCATCCACCCTTCCACGTTCCATGTAAGACTGCAATAATAATAAATGTTACTTCGTTTACAGGAAAAAGTGATAGAACTTTCAATTTGCACCTGATTTAAATTCACACTCGCCATTTTAAGTGTTAGTATTGGCTGAAATGTGTGAATTTGATCATACGCTTCCTGCCTACCGTGCAACATAAATGAGTAAGAGGTGCTAAAACTTGAAATGCAGCAGCAGTCTTTTGAAATCCTAATCGAAAATAACTAAGAAAATAATCAGAATCATTTTTCATTCATCATCACCAAGCTAGTAAATTGCTATTTGACACTTCATCCTGCAAATAAAAAGATATTAACGACTACATTTGTCCGGGAACAAAAAAAAAAAAAAAAAAAAAACATGAGAGAGGGAGAGAAATCGCAGCTTCAGCCACAAGAAGAAAATGAAGACAGTTATACTTTATCTTTGCTTTATCGCATCTCTTCTATCGGATAGGAACAGTGAGGATGAATTCAAGGGACCTTTACAAGCTTCAAACTACAAACGCTTATATCGATAAATTTATTACAACAAGCAATACAGTGGACTTGAATTTGCTTTCACGAGCATGGGATAGATACAAAGTATCATACAGGGCTGGAGTAGCTATTGCTTCAGCAGTTCTTTACCCCACCACTTCAGAAATTATTGAAAAAAACATGCATCGTCGGAAACGCAAAATAGCACGACAACCTGCCCTGGCAAGAGCCGAAGTCTAGAAAAATGTCTCGTGTTCTATGGCTAACTCGTGCTAATCGAATTCTACGTTTGTGTGTTTCAGTAGAATCTCCTTCTGAAAATTTAATAGTTCTTGCAATATAAGTCGTCAAAGTTTATGTCCCAATCTGGTTTGCTATCTATAACTACCCTTTATGTGCAGGTTGACTCGGCAGTTGTTCAAAATCACTGCAGCTAGACATTTATCCACTCTGAGTTGAAGTGTAAAATAGATCCCGTAATCCAAAGAAGCAGTGTGTTTGCATATCCTAAAAAAATATTTATTGCAATGCTGAGACTTGGAGTAGCACATCCGTGATTGGTAGCCCGTTGCATTTTAAAAGCTCGTCGTGTTCAGCAAAATTGACTCTCAAAAGCAGGGGTGTTACCATAGGGGCATAGGGTATACTCCATATACGCCGTATACCCTCAAACATTTTTTTGATACATAGCGGATACTCTCAAACTTCGAAAATTTTCAATTATAATTCAGATTCTATCATCGTATTTTTAAATTTTCCAAAAGCAAAAATATATTTTTTCATGTCAACAAGATTTTTCCACCAGCAATCTTATTTTTTTAACCGACTTCAAAAAGGAGGCGGTTATCAGTTCATACCGTATGTATGTTTTTTTTTTTTGTTTGTTTGTTTGTCCACTCATAGCGTCTCACCTAGTGAACCGATTTTGATGATTCTTTTTTTAATGGATAGGGGATGACTCAACTTAGGTCCCGTTTCTTTGTTTGACCATATTTGTTCTTTATAAAAAAAGTTATGGGCAAAAAACAGTAATTTTTATGCAATTTCCCTATTAAATGATACTGTAGCGAAGTTCGCACTTTTCATCCGCGGATAACGGTGGCTCAGTGGTAGAATTGTCGCCTCCCACACGAGCGACCCGGGTTCAAATCCCGACTAGGACAAAGTGAATTTTACTAAAATTTCGTTTCTACTGTTTTCCATATTTTCTCGAATGTTCTATTCATTTCTGTATCTTTCCAAGTCTGGAAAGTTCCAGCACTTTCTCAAGTTGTATATAAGGAGATATAACGTTCATTCGTGGTTCTGAATAAAGATCTCGAGTTGAGACTAACGAGTATTCGCTTCATTTGGCTTTCACATTGTCTTCGCTATCTTCATCTACGCGATAATATGAAACTCATTGTTATAAAAGTTTGGTGCCATATAACAGTAACATTAATAGTAATTGTAATGATAATTTTGAATAAAGGCTTTTCTAAAGCAATACAGTGATATAGAGCCGAACTTCTTACTAGGTAACTTCTTACTTTTACTGAAAAATCTACATTTACACTAAAAAGAATGAAGTAAAAAAATTTTGAAAAAAAAATAGAACCGACTTCAAAATTGCTCTAAAAAGTGAAAAATAATTTTATTATTTAAACACCATCGATAATACTTTTAAACATAATTTTTGAAGTTGGCGCAAAAACAAAAAGTAAAATCCATTGTAACCATGCTTCGTTCATATTTTTATCAAAAAATCATCCAAAAGTTAGGAACGAAACATTTATATCGTTACTCAAATATGCTGCCATCAATGCGTAATGCATGTGGTAGTGAAGAAACTGGACCTGGTTAAATTTATACTTGTAGTTGAGTTATGGCTGTGAATGATTTTATCGATCGTTTTTGCGCCAACTTCAAAAATTATGTTTAAAAGTATTATCGATGGTGTTTAAAGAATAAAATTATTTTTCACTTTTTAGAGCAATTTTGAAGTCGGTTCTATTTTTTTTCATTTTTTTTTCTTTTTTTTTCTTAACACTTGACAAATCAACGTCTTTTGAACGCCTATGATCGAATACACATATTGTGCATAGTGGATTACTGAGAGTATACCTTCAAAAAAATTGATGGGAACATCATTGCTCAAAAGACAAAATTTTTCACATTCTTTTGTTAAAAGTTTGATGCAGATTCTTACATTGCTATCAATGACTGAATGACTGGAAAAAATGAGTCTGATCCACCAATACTGAAATCAATCTCTGAAGAAGATAGTCAACTGTTCGTTTCAGGCAAAAAAAGAACTGTTTACTGTGCTGTCATACCATACACATAGGCTAAGGCAAAGGTGCCCACCAGGGGGGTTCATGGCGCAGACTGCGGCATTAAAATTTTTAAGAGGGCTGATTTTACAGGTTTTTGACCTCATTTTTGAGGGGGGTGGCTCTCATTCTGAGGGGTACTTTCCAGAATTGGGGGGCGAGGGGCGTTATCACCCTTTGAGGATGGGCACTTTTGTGGAAGGACAATTAAAATCGACATAAGCTTCAACTACATTGTGCAATTAAAAAGAGAAGCTTTTATAAAGTACCAACTGGAGTCCCGGAAACTTATGCCAATACCAGATAGTAAGAAGGACTTTCATGCTATTTTAAGTTGAATATTTTTAATATGATTATCATAAACGTTTTTGTAAATAAATAATTAATACTTGGACAACAGTTAATAATACAGTTAAACATATTTGTAATTTTCTTTTTCAGTTTTTTAATGAAAATAGATTTTTCCCTTAAATACGGGTTTTTTAAACTCAATCCGGGGGCAGAAAATGTACTCCTTATCGAATAAAATTTTATATGTAACCATAAAATGTTATTTGGCACCTTTTTCTTGCCCTGCCCGATGGAAATCGGAAACTTTTTTTTTTGTTCCATAGGACGATGATTGACCCTAATAGACACTGCTGCCATCTGTTAAGCAGAAAACTAAGTATTAGATATGATATTAATGTAATTGGCTTTGTTTTCCATTTCACCGAGTTCTTTACGAAATATTAGCACCGGAATTCATTTGAAATTACCTGCATTTTTCAAAAGATGTAACTTCGGCCATTTGTAAAGAAAAGTCATTGTATCGTTCGAGTCATAAAAATGTTTTTTTTTTTTTTTTTTTCGCCTTCCTGTAAAGAAATGTTCATCACTTTTATCAGTTGTTTAAATCTCTTCAAAATTAATCACATAGCAAAATTTCAATTTATTGTTAGCTCATAAATTTTTGGGATACTTACTCGTGTAGAATGAATTGTTAGTAGTACAGATGGATACTTTCAGTGATTGTTGTTAATTATGTTTTATAGTATGAAACGAAAGTGTCACACAGAATTGTCAAAAAGCTCATAAGAGCTCTAAATAGCAATAGGGATTTAAAATGAGGTGTAGATAAAGGTTTTATTTACTCCCTACTAAAATATATAAAATATATCAAAATATCACATTCAAGCCTCATTGGTGCAACTGGTTACCGCACGCTACTTAGATAAGGATCACATACACAGTAGAACATCAAAACTCAACAAACTATTTGGAACCATATGGTGTTCAAATTTTCAAAAATACCTGAGAAAATACCGTTTGTAAAATTGTGGCCCGCTATTTTATAAGTTCTATAAGAAAATTTTCTATCGAAAACCTTATAATCTTTAAAAAATCCTACAGCCTATAGAAACTCGTGACATAATTCTATAGGATTCTATAGAAAGCCTTATGGAAAATTTTATTATTGCGATGCATTTTCTACACACTTTATGGCGTATTCTATAGAAACCTCAATAGAAAACACGTTTGAACATTCTATAGTGATAAATCTTTGATAACTTCAATAATCCCCAATTGAATAAAGAAACCTATGTATTTTTAAATATTGTTTTGTGAAGTGTACACCTACCAATTAATAGATAATTTAAATGCCATTTAACAGCTTGGAAAACATAAAACTAGTTTTAAAAGAAGCTGATAAAAACAATCTAAAAAATTATAATTTATATTTCAATAACTGCATATTGAGATATCTCTATGTAGTATTAAAAAAATAACGTCAAAGAAATTGCGAAAGGAGTCTGTGGTGGTCGTGCGTCCCCACAGCACCGACAGGCTTGCAATTTTGTACAAAACAATTTCGAGCCCCCAGTGTTTGCACCTGGGGTTTTAAACCCATTTTAAACTCCGAAATATTTTTTTTATAATTAATTTTTTAGGTAAAATTTCACGTAAATTGCCAATTAAAGGAATGAAAATTACCCACACAAGCATGTTAACTTTCTCAATTAATTAGAACAACAGATTTAAGGGTTTCTATGTGAGAGAAAAGTCCTAGGTTCAACTCAATTCAAGCCCAAAGCTAAAGAGCAGTTACTAGAAACCGCAAATTTAAAATCGATTTTTCGAGCGCACAAAACGGCCATTTTGCAATGCTCAATAGATCCGAAACACCTATAAATGAGCAAGTTGGTACAAGTCAGTTTGGAACCTCAGAAAGGGGTGCTTTTCAAAGGGCCTTTTTTAATATAATAAATATCTGGGTTATACATAGTTCTATAAAATTCTTTTCGTCTTCGGTTAGGAGCGGAGTTTCGTTTTAAAAAGGAGCTCTTTTTTAAATTCTGATTTTCTAGTGGAGGGAAGGGGAATTTTCATTTTGTTCAAAATGGAACCAATAACGATTTTTTTTCATTCTGATTCTTTATAATAGACGATTTAAATCTTTGCGAATTAATTAAGATTGCGATGCAATCTTCGAAGGTTGGTGAGCACGAACGAGCAGGGGGTGGAGCCTCCTAGTGTCATAAAAATCAGTTTGTTGCTAAAATAGAAAACATTCATACTCAATTTTTTCAAGTAACTAAAGTGTTAGATCGAAAAGTAAGATCAAGAAACCAAAGTGTTAGAATTTTCACGGCAGTGAAAATTCCATGCACACGGCTAAGTGTATGCGTTTTTATCTAATCAATAATGTAAATTAAAATATTAAATAATAAATCTCACCTGTTCTAGAGAAACAAACATGCACACAAACTGCGCAATATGTAAAAAGTAGAATTACTTGCTTCATGTATAGTAGTTCTAACTAGTTCCCCTTTAAATTGCGCAGCGCAAGAAAATAACGGTGGCAACGCTACATTTAGCACGTATACATGTAAATAATTCGGTTCATTAGTAAGATGTATTGATTGAAAAGATTTCTGCAACAGTTTACATTTTTACATTTTATTCCAAAGTATTTGAACATAATGTGAATGAATAATATTGCCGATGGGTTGGTGGGAAGGGGGGTCATGACTTCCATCACCCTCCCCTTGTATCCGCGCATGAGTAGCGTACTGCCACATACGACAAGACAAACCCAAAATAATTGCTGTTCGGATACTTTTCGAAAGACAGAAGGAAACGTTTAATTTATATTTTGCGAGCGGTACCTGCAAGATCTTGCCCGTCTTAGAAAATCGAAAGGACCCTTGATTCGTGATACAGGTAACTTCTGTTTATGCTTGTAGTAATTTTATATTTTCCATATGTACGTTCTTTTTTTTTTTTTTTTTTTGATGTTTCGATTTTTTGACGTACGGATTTTTGACATTTGACTGCATCTATGAAGGTCAATGAATGAGAAATTATTTTTATCATTGTAAAATAAATGTGAACTTTTTTTTAAAGCGTGTTTTCTTCTTGTAACAATTGGCCATTTTTCTACTCTTTCGGGCTCCGAAAAAAAAAAAAAACTTTTTTTCGAACCCGCCCTAGCATTTATGAATCTAAAAGATATACAGTAAAACCTGTAAGTTGACCACCCTTGTAAGTTCACCACCTGCCTATGTTGACCACTTTAGTCGGGAACGGAATTAGTACCATCTTATATAATGAAGGAAAACCTCTGTAACTTGACCACCTCTCTATCTTGACCACAAATGTACACCAAATTTGGTTTGGAGTATTGTAAAAAACCCTTTGTAAGTTGACCACTTGTTTTTTTTTTTTTTTTTTTCCCCATTAAGCAAATTATTTTATTTTATTTTTTTTTTTTATAGCTTTCCTAGAATAATTTTAATACATTGATGCTAGACCAGCATTTTACCAACTAGATAAAACCAGCAGCAAAAAGCTAATGCTGCTCTTTATTCTTCAAATTTGTTTTGCTTTTTTTGTTCTATTTAAAATAGCCTTTGTAGTCTCTGTTCCAGAAAAACAGTTATCAGTAGAAAATTACGAAGTTTTTTCTTCCAGTTGCAAAATTTTGTGGCAACACTAGAATTGCGCTAAAGAGCAAACTTACTTATTTCTGGTGCAAAGAATTGAGAAAAAGGACATTTTCATTTTCAACTGCCTTTATGAAATAGGAGAGTCCAGCTTGTTGCTCTTTGTGTTATATGTTTTTCATAAAATCGCTTCTAAAAGAAAGTTAGTTGAAATTGAGATTGATAAAAAGTATGAAATATTAAAATTAAATGAAAAGAGACAAAGGCAGAGAAAATTACCTGATACATATGAAATTTCTAAAACTAGTGTCTGGTATAGTAAAAAACGAGAGGGGGGGGGGAATATTTGAACAAGATTTTTAATTATTGTTTCAAAGTAATCTTAAACAATAAAAGTGAGTTGAACAGAAAGAGTAAGTGTCAATTAGTCAAAAAATGAATACATGGTGCAAGAAAAGACAAAAAAAAGCATTACTACCCTTTATAAGTTGAACCACCTATCTAAGTTGACCACCAAAGTACTGCACCGCAAGTGGTCAACTTATACATGTTTCACTCTAGGACTAAAGTTACGAAAATGAAGCACAGTGCTTTCATGGCAGCGCTTCTGTCATGTTTTAAATCAGGGAGTCATTTTACATATAGTTATCAGCAAGAACGGTGCCGGAAGCGTTTTGAAAGTTTTTTTTTTTTTTTTTTTTTTTTTTTTTGTTTTGGCTCTGCAGTGTTGCCAAGCATTGTACTATTTCATTTTCAGATTAAAGATAATTAGATGGATTTATTTCTTTCTTTTTTGTTTTTAAAAATACATACGGGTAAATTGGTTAATAGTCATTTATTAATGAAATGTGTTGCCGTTCTTCATTCACGCACATACAATGCTGTCTTTAGGAATAAATTTTTATTATTGTCTCACATTTTTGAATTTATGACTGTTAGTTCTGGTTCGGACTAAAATTTCAAAAATCCTACTATAGTGCCATTCTACGGAAAACTGTCATTTTGTCCCACACGTGACAACTCATATTCTCATTAAAAATAATTCTTAAAAATACTAATCAACATTTTTTTTTCCACTTAACAAATTACAAATTTATGTGTGATGTCCTATGCAAAAAATTTCGTCATTACCCTTTAAAATTATTACTTACCAACCTTTGAAATTATTACTCTACATGAACCATCACGTGCGGTTGACTTTTTCGTAGAATGACCCTTGTTCGAAGAGTTGACGGCGCCGGGGGCGAAAGTTTCCTGGCGCCCTCCTCCCCCCCCCCCCTTTATACACAGAAAAATCAAGTTAGTTATAACATAAGCGTGAACGCATCATGCTTGAATTTTTTACATATTAATGAACATAACAATCAGAGGGCTATGGCTAATACAAATTTGAACGCAAGCAATGAATCTGTTTCTAATATTTGTGAAACTTTAATATATCAAAAACTTTTCGAAAAATGAAAAGGTTAAAAATCCAAATATTTATCTAGTAAAATGTTATCTCATTAAATAAAAAACAACCAATGAAAACTGAATTAATTACTCATATTGAACAAATTGAGAACATGAATAAATAATTTGCTGATTATAAATATAAAATGTATTTATTGAAGTAAATTCCATCAAAATTAAATTTCGATCTGCACTCATCCAATGATTCTTTTCAAGAGTTTTTTGGTTTTACTTGTACCCGCTTTCATATACATACGTTAAAAACAAAGATGTCATTTTTTTGCATCAAATATTTAAAAGTTTTAGGGGAAAGCCCACAAATACTCAAGAACATCGAAAATCGCTCAGAATTGCGCTTTTGGAGCTCTAATTTCGAAAAATTACTGGCCCTAATATTACAAAGTATGGCATTACAATAGCTTTTAAAGACTTGAGTTTAAGAAAAGATTCGTGCACGAGTCTCTATGCCACCTTTCTTTAACATCACAAGTAATGGGTTTTTTAAACGACACTTACAAAAAATGTAAGTGGAATATTTGTGATGTAAAACATTAATGTAAAACATGTCAAAAAAACCCCAAAATGTAATGCTTAAATGTTTTGATCCATGACTTTGAAAAATTTTCCAGGTAAAGCTCCAGATCTTCCTATTTATAAAATCTTCAAGGTTCGTCTAAAGTTGCGTTTTGAAACTTCAATTTTGGAAACTGCAGGAGGGAGAAGGAATTGATTTCCATCTATTTAAAATAAGAATTTATTGGAAACAGTCTCTGAGCTTCCTTCCTTACCCTTACGTCAATGAATATGGCCCATAATCGCGTTTTAAAGGCTAAAATTGCGTTTTCAAAACTATAAGTTTCAACATTTTGTCCGGACATTCCCCTCCCCCCCTCCCCCCTTCCTATTAGATTTTTTTTTTTTTTTTTGAGCAATCACGATTGCTTATTGTTCTCACTTGACTGTTTTTTGGCGTCCTATCATTTTATTTTCCCACTGCCACCCTCCGCACCATCACCGTCGACCGGGTCCTCACGATACTGCTCCTATAGCAAAAGCCGTCCGCAGGTTGCATCCATGTCCTACACATACGCGCATACATACACAACTCCACGCACACACTGTGTGCTCACACACACAAACGCATATACACACATACATACACAAACACATACACACAACTACCCACATATTCATGCTTGCACACAGATACAAACACATACGCCTACACATACATACACATACCCCCCCCCCCCCACACACACACACATTCATATACACAACTACCCACACACTTATGCCAGAACTCAGACACAAACACATATGCCTACACACATATATACATACAACCCACACACAAACACTCATACCTCCCATACACAAACACACTCGTGATTGCGAAAAACATAATTTGAAATCAAGATGTCAAAATTCGAATTACTATTATAATTATTTTTTTTTCTGGTTACGTCACTGCACGCAGGGCAGAACTCAAGCTAATTTGGTGGGAGCTGGACAAAGGAGGAGTGCCTTTTGTTTTATTCTAATCAGTTATACTCTCATAAATTGTATCTTCTTCAATGATACAAAGGAAACTGATGTTTCGAAGACTCAGAGATAGGAATATTTTCGTGCCCTAGGAAAAAAAATAGAGAATCATTGCAATGATTCTGTATTTTGTGTATCTTTGATACACGAAATGAGGGGGAGCCGCAAGTCGCCCCTCATTTAATACGATCGGGGCATTTTGTACGATTAGGGGCGCCTTGCGGCGCCCCCTCATTTAGTGGCGACCGGGGCGATTGCCCCGCTCGCCTCCCCCCCCCCCTTCGGACGGCCCTGTCCTTGTACCCCGTCTGCAGTTTCGTGCAAAGTGTTGCATATTAACGTAGTTTTATAAACGAATAAATACCTTTGTGCTCGAAAATTAAATGAAACAATCAACCAACGTTTTGATGCACAAAAATAGCAAACAAGGGCAAGTGAGGGCTCAAGTCCCCCCCCAGCCTCTTAGAAATGAGAACTTCCGTGCTTTTAGTGCTCTTTTCTTTGAAAAAATGTATAAAAATTTTATTTCCAGCCATTAATGAATAAGTTATTAAAAATGTCAAATTTTAATATCTCTAATCTGTACTGAAATCGGTTTCCATAGGGAAAATATTCTGCTAAACCATTGGAAAAAAATTTGAGCCAACCCCCCCTAAAACTTTGCATTTAAGCGCCCTTGATTGCTAACGACTGCGGACATGTGTTTCAGTGTTACAAGGAACACCTTTTTCAACGCAAAGAAACGTGAGCTTTTGTATTAAAGGAGAGAAAGGAATCGGTGAAACTGAAATTCCGATCTCTGGCGAAGTTTTGAGTTGAACTTAATTTCTATTCGTGAACAAACAACTGAGCTTCCTGAAAAAAAAATTATAGCAACCTTCGTTTCTCTTGTTTTGAACCGATTTTGAAATAGACCCTTCCAAAGACGAACGCCAACAATGCTGAGGTGGACAACTTAATTTTTTTGAATTAAAACAATAGCATAGTTTCTTACTTTGCTTATCTTATAACCGGGAAAGGATTGATCAAGCTCATTTTCTCCAGCTTTAGTTATGCAGCCAGCGAGGGAGCTTATGTTCAGCACAGCTGCTCTCGAAACCGACATCCTTAAATCTGGTATTCGTTTGTTGAATGATGCAGCTTTTTCAAGTAATGGTAAAAATTCCTTCAAAGAAAAAAAATGTTTTACAGTAAATGATAATGAAATAAAAGTGTAATGATAATTTGTTATTGGATATAGTTGTAAATTTAAGGAATGCAGTTTCAGAATGTACAGTAAACTCGCGATTATCAGGAACATGTATTTTCAAAGGGAAAAAAATACATCAAGCTATTTTTTTTTTTTGAAAAGGTGTAAATTTAAACTTAGTTGGTTTTGTTTTTATTTATTTATTAGTTGTGCTTTCTTCATTATGGATGTTAAGTTCTGTTGTGAAAAAACACATATCATTTTTGCTGTACTGTATGCAGGGTGTTCCGTTTTAACCTGCAAGACCTTTATTTTCGCAACCGTTAGTCTTAGATGTATACTTCCAATTGCAAAAATTTTCAAAATCACATGCAGAGTTAAGATATTGAAAGTTTGAAGTGAAAAACAAAAGTCAAAAAATACAAAATTTAACTTTTTTACGGGCCTTATGCCCCTAACTTATTTTTAGGGAAATAATCAACATTGAAAAACAATTCCAACACAAAAAGTTTGAAATTAGTACGACTAATATTCACCGAGATATGAAACGCAGTGTTTTGTGACTTACACCACTTTTCACTCGCCATCAATAACGTCTTTTGGGGGATAATATAGCAGTTAGCATGTGTTTAAAACTATACTTGTGCATAGAGTGTGGTTTTTCAAATTGTTCGAGGTTTTGTCGTGTGTTTTTGCGTTTCACGGCATAACATTTGCATTTATTTTTGAATAGGAATAAAAAATATTATAAATACCTTGTTATTCTTACTTTGACGAAATGCCATTCTTCTGAAAAAGCGATAAGTTCCAATCTCATCTTTTGTATGGTCCCTTAAAACTTTAACTTGGAATATCTTCCTGAGTTCTGAGTCATATCTCGGTGAATATTGGTCGCACTAATTTCAAATTTTTTTTGTTCGAAATATCTTTCAATGGAGATTATTTCCCTAAAAATAAGTTAGGGGACCTAGCATTAAGTTAGGGAAACATGGGCACAAGCCAATTGGCGAGATACGAAATTATCATAACGAGGAACCGAAACATGGGTACAATCTAATTGGCGAGAAAATTCACCATACAATATTTTTAAATATACAGGCGAACCAAAAGACCTTTTAATTTTTCTATTACGGTCAAAGCCGTGCGGGTACTTACGTAATAAAACAATTCTATTTGCTTTTGCTAAAAGGGTTGCTTTTATAATATACCGATGTGAGTTATTTTCCACTCATTGCTGTTAAAAACCTTATTTTTGGGTAATGGCCCTAAGGATAAAGATGTCTGGTACCTTGGGACAAACATTTTTAAAGCCTTCTGATGACAGAATTTATTATTTTCAGTTCGAATACTTATCCCACTAGAATGATAGATTAGTTATTCCGTGCGTTTCAGATTCAATCTTATGAATCAATCACTTGATCTGTGTTTGTGCAATAAATAATTACGGCCCAAGGTATAAATGTCTCCCCAAAGTTTAATTTTTGCAAACACTTGGGTGCTGATTTATTACCTGTAACACCATAATTGGCCCCACAGTATTTATTTTATAGTGGTATTGTAGATTTTCTTCTGTTAATTTAGGAAATGATTGTCCAGCTCCGACACCAGCGTTGTTTATTAGCAAAGTCAATCCTTGTTCTCCCACCAAATCCTGGGTAATTTTACGAGCAGCCCGTATTTCATTGACTTTTGTGACATCTGAAATATAAGTTTGAAACAGTTAAGACATCAGTTTTGCAACATACTCACCACCAATGTCTAAAGAAATTGCAAAATCTTAAACGACAGGTGAAAGTTTCGGGTACTGCAAAATAATTTTCAGAGTTAAGTGTTTTTTGAGAAAAATTTGGCGTGAAATGGCAAGTTCACCTTGAAAGATTCGATGTGTAACGTAAAGGGGGACTACTTGAGCCTCCAGGGGCTACTTGAACTCATGAGAAAAAAGTGTTTGAAATGCGTCCTGGTCCCATAAAACTCAATGTATAGGCTTAAAAATCTTTCTCCATGGCAGGTAGCAGTACTAGGTGGAGGCTGGAGAATGAAACAAAGTTTCTGCTATTCCCGCATTTTTCTGATTGAGGTTTTGATTGCAAGTTGTTTAAACAGTTGTTTTTAGTGTCTGCAAACTTTCACACTTAAGTTAATGGAAACATATGATATCATCAAGGTAAAGATAGTTTTATGTTTGCATTCTATTTCTTAATGAAACAACAGAGTTTTAAGGTTATAGCTTAATAATTAACACTGTAACTAATGTAAGTTAGTGAAAGTGCACTGGTCGCCTTAAAATGGGGTTACTTGAACCCGGCAATCAAGCAACTCCAGACCACATTTCATTACTGAATGATGTTATGTAAGGTTTGTAATCTTTTAAAATAAACAGGTTAGTTACTATTTATACCCGTTTATTTGCAGATCTAAGGATAAAAAGGGTCCGAAAGTGTAAGAGAACCATTTGAAGTAGGAAATAATGCGGATTATTAAGAGGAAAAATTACAATTGTGTCCTGATTCAACTAATTCCGGAGAAATGCCTTAGAGAGTGGCATCAACCCATGTTGACTTAAGTACATCAACTCTAAAAACGAAATTAGAGTATCGTTCACAAAACAAGCCTGGGTGGGAGGAAGAGCAGGTATTATATAATACCCAAACAAAATAAATCCACCCAAACCATTAAATTGAGGAGTTTTCATTCTTTCTGATGTTTAAATAATGAGCATTTCAATTGGTTTTAGCTGTAGTTATATTATATTTCTGTTTGAGAAATTATGATTGCCTAAAAATATGTTATTATATATACGCTAATTTTATATTAATTTACGTAGATAACTTGCAATTTATATAATTGGTCTAAGGACCTTTAACCTTTAAAATTTTCTATTTTCTGGAAAAAATATATGTTATGCATTATTTAATTTTGAACATTTTGATACCTCATTTATTACCGTACGCCAAAAACTTTTCAAGTTATCGTAAAAATGCGTAAACTTTCCCTATAGAGATTTATGTTAACAGCAGCTGTTTAATCCTATTTTTCTCAGGTGCGGATTTCCTCGGTTTTCTCGTTTTGCGCGCATGATATCTCAAAAAGTTTCTTACATATTTCCGTAAAACTTTTCATGCATGTTTGTCTGGTATATTTTTATGATCTGAACCTAAATTTCAACTAATAATGAAAGTTAATATTTAAAAAAATATTTTTGTCCAAAATTTTGGAAATTTTCGATATTAACTTATGAAATTTCAAAAAAATAAATGAATAATTAAAAAAAAAAAAATAGATTCAGGTCATAAATATAAATCAGATAAACATACATTAAAAGTTTTACGGAAATATATAAGAAACTTTCTGAGATATCATGCGCGCAAAACGAGAAAACCAAAGAAACCGGCACCTGAGAAAAAGAGGCTTAAACAGCTGCTGTTAACATAAATCTCTAAGGGGAAAGTTGACGCATTTTAACGATAACTCAAAAAGTTTTTGGCTTATAGTAATAAATAAGGTATCAAATTGTTCAGAATTAAACTATATGCATAACATATATTTTTTCCATAAAATCGAAAATTTTAAAGGTTAAAGGTCCTTAGACCCCATAAATGGTTTGCTTACTACAACGTACGTTTTGAGTTTTCTTTCAAAATCATTGGTCCTTCTTTATACCACCCCCTGTTTTACAGCTTTTTCTAATGGATTTGCTAAGTGGGGCAAGGTAGTCCCAGAGCGGGGCTACTTCAACCCAATTTTTAAAAAAAGAAAAAATATATAAAGAGTTAAAATTGCTGTTTAAAAAAGGCCGTGTGGTAGCCGGTGGAAGCCGGTGGTAGAAGAATGTCTGAAAAATGGTAAAAACAAGGTTATCAGTTCACATTATGGGTTTAACCAAGAATGGGGTGGTTTCGTTCAGTCAAAAGAACTACTTTTAGTCATTGAAATGGATACAATGAGCAAAAAAAATAATAATAATAATAACACGGACCCAGAAAATACTTTCTTTTCCCAACAGTTTTTTTTTTAAATTAATTTTTTTAAATGTCCGATTTTTCAAACAAGCCGTGATCTTGATGACGTCACAAATGATGCACTTTGCCGCATCTTTCTACTACGTTTCCACGTTATGATAATCAAGCAGCGAATCAAAATTGTGATCAACCATATCGTTGCCAATACACGTGAGTAAAGATGCGAATTAAATATTTTGCACTGTAAATGGCAACACTGAATGGCATTTCATCATTTGTGATGTCATCGGCAGAAACCGTAAACAATGAAAGCGCTCCGATTTAAGTAATTTTTTTAAAAATATTCAACTTAAACAAATTTATCAAAAAATGGTCAAATCCTATGTTTTTAAGCATGCTTTTTTGAAAAAAATACTTTTAAAATTTTGAAAACGACCCCATTGCAATAGTAACTCAAAATCTTTTTATTATAAAAAATTAATCAATCAGCTTTTGTAGTTAAAATATAGATCAGTTTAATAGTTTTGAATTAAAAAAAAATGTATCTCCTTAGCAAAGTTATCATTTTTACAAAACTGTGTCTAAATAATTAAAGAGCAAAAGTGCATATCTTAACCGAACAAACTACCACTCCTGTTAACTAATAGATACGTCCATAACATTTCCGCCTATGAACCGAATTTTTGAAAGGTACATATCATCGGTGGTTTAGATAGTAAAGTTCTAAAATTTCAATTTTCCTCTTCAGGTTGTAATATTTTGAAAATAAAAAAGTATTCTAACCTGAAAAGTAAAAAATGCTGATGGTTAAAAATGTGAAATTTTGTAAGGGTAAATGTTTCTTTTCTTGTAATACATCATTTGTACTTGCAAACTTGAAGTCAATTGAAATAGTGTCTGATGGTTCAAGAAAAAAAAAGTCTCTATAAGGGATTATATCACGTCGCTCTTGATTTGTCGAAATTTGTTTAATTAGCTACTGAAACATGTTGCTTTATTTATAAAAAAGAATGCTTGTGCTGAATGCTCGTGTTGATCGTTGTTTTTCATTGCTGATCAAAATGCTGGATAATACGTCACATTTAAAGTTAAAGTGTAAAATTGTCCAATCTACTGGAACGTTTCCGAAATTATTTTTTTCTGAAAAAGCAACATATAGGATTTGACCATTTTTTAAATAATTTGACAAAGTTTAGATTTGTTTAACAATTATTCTAATTGGTGCGTAGATTCATTTCCTTTTTTACTCTTCTGCACTAGGGTGGGCCGAAATAAGCCGAAAAATTTTTTTTTTCGAAATCAATTTTTGGATAGCGCGCAAAAGTTGCGTAGTGAGCTAGTTAGCACTCACAAAAAATTTCTTGGATATTAAAAAATATCTAGCCGGCGCTATTTGACATTGAAAAACCGTAAAAAAAGAGAAAAATGAATTTTTGTCGAAATTTTTTTAAAAAAACTAAATTCCAAATATTTTGCTGGAATGCACCGAAAATGTTATATAATGAGCCAGTTCGAGCCCATAAAATGTTTCATTGATTTTAATGAGCATTTAACCGCTCCTTTCCGACATCAAAAATTGGAGAAAAATGAAAAAATATTGAATTTCTTTAAAAACCAATGTGAAAATTATTTTTCAAAATTAAATCATAGATTGATTAATTAAATAGCACTTTTAATCATAGTAATTATTATCACGCAATAGTATCATACATTTTCTAGAATTACATATATAGATAATAAAATTTTAAAAAAGAAATCTTCAAATTTGATTTATAATACCTCAAGCATAATGAATATTATTTTTTGGAATAATATTGTCCCTTGTTATCAAATGATGGAAGTTCTTTCCTAGCATGAAGTTTTGCACGAATGTATCCATCTCGTGCAGTTTCACCACGAACTTTTATTGCAGCTTCGGTTATTAGTTTCACACAACGTTTCACAGCTTGCGTGTGACAGGGAAATTTCTCGAAAGTAAACTCTGTAGAATGTTCTTTGCACATTTCTTTCCATTGTTGGTCTTTTAGATGCATTGTAAGAGTTGGCTCTGTTACAACACAGTTTGCCCAATCAACTAAATCAACATAATCAACGGCTTCAAAATTGAGTTTAGGACGCTCAAAAAATCGTACACCATCCGAGCTCTTCGTCTTCTTATTTCTAGAGTTCAGACAGCTAATTCCCGAATGTATTTTCTTGAGTCAAACAACATTGTCAACAGTAGCTGTTCAGGATGAGCGAAATATGCATTACTTGAGAGAACTTTGAAAATTATCTCCTTAACGTTGTCTGGAAACTGCCTTCCAAGAGAAATCATTTTCCAAAAATGTTGGGCGCCGTACTGGCAGTTCGGTTTTATTTTTATTTCAAACCACATTGAAGCATAAACTAACATTACATACTTTACAAGTATTGTAAGATTTTCTGATGGAGTTGGAGTGCCTATATACAAGCGTAACAAATGGTTTGCAGTTGTCAGCCATCGCGCTCGACTGACTGAGTTTGCCTGGGCTACTGTCAGCCACGCTTGAAGGACAACTGACCATCTTTTACGGCAAGACAGATTCTATACAAATATTGTTGTTAATACTTAAATTTTTTATATCTTCCATGTCCAAAACCAGAAGATTACAGTCAATTTTATCAAATTTGACCACCGGATTTTTTTACAATCTCTAAGAAGTTGTTCGATAGCTCCAGAATATGAATGTGGCCACTTTGTGCAACCGTCCAATTCCAGTATAAGATGCCTCAGTGGCAACTCATTGTGGACATTGGACGCAAGAGAGGACCCCTTTAATTGCTTAACTCCCAGTGTGGAGGTGTAGAATTACAGCATTTCTTAAAGAAGAATACTTGCGTTCAATTCATTAATCAGTTTAAAGGACTTCAGAGGATTCACATTTTTTTTAATACTCAAGGGCTCTATTTGTCAAATATATATAAAATAGTTATAAAATAATCTTAGGAATAATAGAAGTAGTTGAGCGCCGTTTATTATCCCGAAGAAACTACTGGAACCAAAGATTAAAAAATTAGCATCTTATGTAACTATTTTTTATTTGAGTGTGTGCATTTTTTAAAATTGGCGTACAAATATCGCATGAAATTGATTGAATTTTCACTGTTTTTTCTAGGTAACGTATTGCGTAACATTTCAGTATTTACTTATTTCGAAACTACTTTTAATTTTTTTTTTCATTTTTCCAATGTTTCAGTCTTAAAGGAGCGTAGCTAGATATTCTACGAAATGTATAAAAATCTTTGAGGATTTCAACTAATGCACTGACAGATACTTCTAATGTTTGTTGAAACTAGCTTCAAACTTTTATTTTTGCCTCCCCCTCCTCTTTTTTTTTTTTTTTTGAAAAAAGTGCATTTTTGTCCTTTTTTTCAGTTTTTCAAGGTCAAATAGCGCCGGCTAAATATTAAACAAATTTAGCGAAATTTTTTATGGGTAATAACGGGTCCATATAGCAACTTTTCCGCACTATCCAAAAACAGATTTCCAAAAAAAGTTTTTTCGGCCCACCCTATTCTGCACATGATATCACAAGTGACTTAAATGCCATTCACTGATGCCATTAGCGCAGAGCTCAATATTTAATTCGTTTCTTTATTTATATGTAGAAGCAACGATAACAGATTGGCTGCGTGAACAATGAACACATACGAAAAGCATTACGTTATTTCAAAATATTATCTCTACATAGTATAAAATGAAATCCGCAAAAAGCGTCTGTGTGTTTGAACTTTCAAAAATCGAGAACTACCCGGTCGATTTTGCTGAAATTTTCACTGTTTGTTCCTTTAAGTCCTGAAACGGTTTGCAGAACAGTTTGAAAACAACTCCATGAATAGTTCTATTTTTATTCCAATTTACTTCCAATTTTCACATAAATTCCCAAATATGGGGGTGAAAAATTACTCGCAAATAGTAATATTACATATCGTTAGGGTAGAATTTTCCGCGTCCTATGCAATTTGTTTCAATGCTCTAACTTTATTATGGCGGGAGTTATTTGCGTTTTTAGCTCGAATTTTTTGAGGCTTAGCTGAAATTTAGGCATTTCTTTCTTCATTACATAAATCAAGAAAAAGTGAAGGAATTGTCCCACAGCTTTCTTTTTAAAAATCATTGGAAAAAGCGACCTTTTTTACTCCAGATCTAACTCGACCTATGGTCGAAAAAATAAGCTTTTATCTCGAAAGGAAAAAAAGTTACAAACCTTTTTAAATCAAGTTTAAGAAATCTCGATTCCATTCAAATTGTGAACCATTTTCTTTGGCATTTAAATTCCTTAAACTTATTTCATTTTGTGTCTCCATGGTTACGCATTTTAAATCCATCTTTCTGGATTTAATTTCTTAAAAGTATTTTAATATTGTCGTCATTGTTTGGAAAGGAAATCATGATATTTTTTGAATTTATTTTTTACGCCTGATTGTTAAATGTACGTTACTTGACACAATTTTAATTTTCAAGGTGGACCGGGCAAAGCCGGGCAACGCAGCTAGTCGCTTATAAATGACAACAAAAAGTTATTTCCGTACGCATTCAGGAAAACCGAAAAATAGAGAGAAGAAAAGAAATTCGACCAATTTAGAATTTGATAGACAAATTTAGTTTAAAAAATCTTTACCATATCCGAAACAGAAAGGTAGTACGTAGAGAACTAAGATGGGATGTAAGAATTATTCGCAGAAAAGCGTTTTGATTTTTTTTCTAGCTATATTAACCATGGTATGTATTTGTCATTTTACATTGTTAGATTTTCAAAGCTCAAAATAGTGTATTTGGAATTTACGTACCCATTTTAACCATATACACCATGCTATCTTTAGAAGAATCTTTAATTTTTTCCAGTTCCTGAAATAAAAAAAAGCATGATTCTGGTGTTTAAAATACAAAAACTAACAAAAAATAAATCGCAAAGAATTTTATAATGTGAAGAAAAGAAGTTGCAGTAGATTTCATTTAACTTCGATCAAACAAGATGCCGAGTCAAAGCTGCGCTAAGTGACATATGAACAAAAAGTTCCTATTGACTTACAATAATAAATTATCTATTATGTATTTGAAAGTAAATGCAGAGTGGAGCCTCGTTTATTCGACCCTCGTAAATACAGACCTTTGGATAATCCAGATAAAATTGCAGATTTTTTTTTTATTTCTGAGTTTAGAAATAATGTGAAATAGATATATAAGAGGTTTATTTTTTTTCAAGGTCCGATCGATCGCGGAGTGAAAACCAGAAATTCAAGCCGATTACGCTGTGCGTAGATTTGTTGCACAGTCTCTCAAGTAAGATTGTGCAGTGCATCTGGTCTCTGTGGTTATTTCGGATAACGCAGTGAACGAGGAAACATGCCTCGAACAATTGCATCTCCCGCCAAGTGTGAAGTGCGTGCTGTAATTCGATTTCTGAATGCTGGAATGGAGGGCAACTCAGAACAAACCTAGAGGAATGCTGTCATCAGGTAGTGTCCTTCTACACCACAATGCGCACCCACACAGTGCTACTTCAACCAAAAATCTCTTGTAGCAGTTTTGCTGGACAGTGTTTGACCATACTCCATTCAACCCAGATTTGCGCGTCTTCCGATTACCATCTCTTTGGTCACACGAAACGCTGGTCAGGAGGACAAACGTTTGGCTCCGAACGCCGAGCTACAGATCAGCGTACAGAATTGACTGAAAGCTTTGGCAGCTTCTTTCTATGACGAGAGTATCGAAAAATTGGCACCACGCTACGACAAATGTTTTAATCGTAGCGGTGACTATGTCGAGAAGTAGTTGGAAGGTGTATGTACATATTCCAAATAAAAGAGTTTCCATTGTCTTTGTGATCTTCATTTCGCGATCGATCGGAACTTGAAAAAAAAATAACCCTCGTATATTTATCCATCTCCAATAAATATTTACATTCAATTTTGAAACAAAACATTGCTCTTTTACCCATATTAATATTATACCCATTTATATTAATATTATACCCATTTATATTAATATTATACCCATATTAGTATTACACCGTTCTACTCATATTAATCCAGATTTTCGATTTTTTGGAATGCCTTTGGGCGATTCTCAAAAAAAAAAAAAAAAAATGTCCCTTGCGTAACGCCAAGTTTTTTTTTTCCAGCTAACCAACGCCTTCAAAAAATAATGCTGTTGGGGAATAATACATGCTTTAATATACTATCAAAGCATAACGACAATTAATCTCATATCCTCATATAAATAATAGCCGATGATCGAGTAACCCGCTTGTTTCAACAATGGAACTCGCGCCACGTCATGATAATTTGATAATATGTTTTGATAATGTTTATTTTATATGCAGGGAAAGGCTTTATCGTGACAAGGCGGAACTCGATCCGGTCACTTAACTGTTTTACTGGTGAGACTGTGTCATTTCAGGGGAATGAAGAAACGAAAAAAGGGTCAACAATAAACGCTACCTACTGGAGTTTAGGGTTCATCCACTGGAGTTAGGGTTACAATTTCAACTGTCAAAATATCACCAAACAGGCAATGGCTTCATTCAAATGCAGAAGCAATTTTCACCCGTCATACATTGACTGGCGACTTTCTAGTTTAATAGTTACTTGAATAAAATAAAAAAAACTTCGCTTACGCACGGGATATTTTTTCGAGAATCGCCCCTTCAGTCCCGGTTAGTTCGAATGAACGGGAATTTACTGTAAATCAAAACTATCTAAAATACTAAAATAATAAAAAAAAATATATCAATGTAATGTTTGCATCTCTCTTACCTCCGTGCTATCTCGAGATCTGTATGTCGCTATGACATATCTGGGTGGCTTCGGTAGACGAACAATTTGTCGGACGAATTCCAGCCCTATACCCCTGTTTGCTCCAGTAACAAAAACACTATGCGCTTCCATTTTAGCGAAAATTTGTTCTGATGCCGAAAACAGAACCCTATGCGTTTTTCACTGAACCGCTTTCCGGTTTGACTCTACTTTCTGTTCAAAAAAGTGCTAAATCATAAAAGTGCTATCTCAATAAAGAGTTAAGTAAAAAAGAGAGATAACAATTGCTTTTATCTTGCTTATGATAAAGGCAGAACTTACATTTTTGAGACTCATGCTAAAGCTTCAAGTTCATTTTTCTTTTATGTCTGCTACATTGAGAGTTAAATACGTGTTATAACTGAGCTGACTTTAGAAAGGTTTCGTTTTTAAAAAAATTACTTATCAAGTTCTAATTATTTTTTAACCGACTTCAAAAAGGAGGCGGTTATCAGTTCATACCGTATGTATGTTTTTTTTCTTTGTTTGTCCACTCACAGCATCTCACCTAGTGAACCGATTTTGATGATTATTTTTTTAATGCATAGGGGATGGCTCAACTTAGGTCCCATTACTTTGTTTGACCATATTTGTCCTTTAGAAAAGAAGTTATGGGCAAAAAACAGTAAATTTCATGCAATTTTTCTACTAAAAGATTATATTATTATATTATTGTAACGGATTCAGTGCGACTTCCACTTTCTTGAAATGAAGACACAGTTCTTGATAAAAACACAGGAGCTTTATTTACACTATGTACAGGAGAAATCGTTAACAACTGCTAAATTAATCATCAGCAATTAAGCAAATATCACTCAACACCGTAAACTTAACGGTTACACACGTATTTACTTCCAAATACGAAAACAACACAGCGAAATGCCTCGCTATAAACAGAGCAAATACGCTCTCAGTTCGAAATCTCAATCGAAACTCCACTTTTAATCCAGCGTAACGGTTTATATACACACCGAAAAGAAATCTCTCAAATATTCCAAACGCTTCTGGAAAATAGTAGACCGTTATCAAATTTTATCAATGAACAAAAAATAAATAGGGGGGTTGTATACTTTAGCCATCTGTATAGGGGTTGTATATTCATTACGGGAAACTATTTACAGGTTACGTTACTACAATAATTACTATTTACAGGATTTGTAACATTGCCCCCTTCCCAAGGACTGCACGTCCCGGGCAGTACAATCCCCAGAAAGGGTGCCAAACTTCTATCACAAGTTCACAAATACACACATTAAATAATAACCAATAGTGCATAGGAAACACAATAATAACAAGAAATATTACTAAACATTAAAAGCAAAAAAATTATCTACAACTTTTATGTTATCAACCATGGTTGTTTACGCAATACTCATGAACTATGGCCATAGTATGGGGCTAACCGATCATAATGTACAACCCTAGGTTTTGCATTAGGTGATTTTTGGATCCTCACTATGACGTCATTCAGTCGATTAAGGACTTTGTATGGTCCATCCCAATACGACTGCAATTTGGGTGAAAGACCTTTCCGTCGGATGGGATTCCATAACCAAACCTTGTCGCCTTCGTTGAATTCATGTCCAGTAGACCTTGTGTCGTATCGGGTCTTCATTCTCTCCGCCGCGATGTTGATTCGCTCTCGTGCGAAGTTATGAACGTCTTCCAACCGGGCTTGGAGATCCTGGATGTACTCCTCAGGCGATGCAGGCGCATCCGGAGGACGACCGAAAACGAGATCACAAGGTAGCCGAAGCTCTCGTCCGAAGAGCATCTGACATGGGGCATATCCGGTAGTCTCGTGGACAGCACTGCGGTAGGCCAGCAGGAACAAAGGTAGCTTCTTGTCCCAATCCTGTTGATTTCTGGATACCATAAGTGAGAGATTATTCAGGATTGTGCGGTTAAATCTCTCCAGCATGCCGTCCGATTGTGGGTGTAGTGGTGTTGTCCTAGTTTTCTCAATTCCGAGAATTTGACATAGGCCCTTAAACACAGCAGAGATGAAATTCCTCCCTTGATCGGAATGAATCTGCAAAGGTGTTCCGTATCTCGAGATCCAATGTTGGACTAGAGTCTCTGCTACGGTGGTAGCCTCTTGATCTGGAATGGGATATGCTTCCGGCCATTTAGTGAAGTAGTCGATGGAAACAAGAATGTATTTGTTCCCATCAGCAGTTCTTGGTAGAGGACCCAGGATGTCGATCCCAATTCGTTCGAAAGGAGCTCCAACGTTGTACAGATGTAGCTTCCCTCTGCTTCTTTTCTTCGGTCCTTTACGAGCAGCACAGGCGTCAAAAGAATGGCACCACTTCTCCACGTCATCCTTCGCCTTGCACCAGAAGAAGCGCTCCCGAACTTTATTGGGGGTTTTCAAGACACCAAAATGTCCTCCAGTCGCACTACTATGTATTTCTTTCAGAACATCTGAAATCCTGGATCGTGGAAGTAGTAACTGCCACCTAGACGTTTTGCCGTCATCAGATTCCCATTTTCTGTACAGTACGCCGTTCCGTAAATGGAGTGAGTTCCATAAAGCCCATTATCTTTTTGTTGCAGGGCTGAAGATGGAAACGTCCTGCCAGCTAGGCCGCCGACTGTCACTTTCCATGAACTTCAAAATTGATTTTATGTCGGGGTCTTCAAGTTGATCTTTTCGAACTTGGTCGTCACTCCATGGATCAGGTTCTGATGATATTGGAGTCACTGTCACCTGATAGGCGATAGGGCTAGTCGTTCCATACTGTTTCTCGATTCGGGAACAATAATTGCAGTTTTCAGGACAGGGTCTCCTTGATAAAGCGTCTGCATTACCGTGAGACAACCCTTTTCGGTGCTTGATCTCCATGTCATATTCCTGGAGCCGCTGTATCCACCTGGCTATCTGGCCTTCTGGATTCTTGAAGTTCAAAAGCCAAGTTAACGATGCATGATCTGTCCGAAGCAGAAATTTTCGGCCGTAGAGGTAATTAATGATGGAAGTGTTCTATAGCTTTCACTATGGCCAGTAACTCCTTTCTGGTGACGCAGTAATTTCGCTCCGACTTTGATAAGCATTTGCTCCAGTAAGCGATGACATGTTCATTTCCATCAATTTCTTGGGATAAAACAGCTCCGACGCCCTCGTTGCTCGCATCAGTGTCCAGGATGAAGGATTTTTCAGGCTGAGGATAGGCGAGGATAGGCGTTGATGTTAAAACCTCCTTCAGTCGTAGAAATGCATCTTCGCATTATTTGGACCATTCAAACTTTTGCTTGCTCTCCGTCAGCTTATGCAAAGGTCGTGCAATGTTGGAAAAACCCTTTACAAACTTCCTGTAGTACGTGCAGAGCCCCAGGAAGCTTCGCAGCTGATGGATGTTTTCGGGACGACTCCAACTCTTGACCGCAGATACTTTTTCTGGATCGGTTTGTACACCTTCAGAAGAGATGATGTGACCAAGATAGTTAGTTCACTTCCCGGCGGAACAAATTACATTTGGACGGGCTTAACTTCAGATTGGCTTCCTTAAGCTTTTGCAGCACCTTCCTAAGATTTGCCAGATGTTCTTCGAAACTGCGTCCCACGATGATGATATCGTCTAAGTAGACCAGACAGGATTCGTAGGAAAGTCCCCTTAACACTGTCTCCATAAGACGCTCGAACGTAGCTGGTGCATTGCAGAGGCCGAAGGGCATCATTTTAAACTGCCATAAGCCTTGTCCAGTTGTAAACGCTGTCTTCTCTCGGTCATCAGGGTGTATCTCAACCTGCCAGTAGCCGCTCTTCAAGTCCAGGTTCGAAAACCACTTGTGTCCGGAAAGAGTGTCCAAGGTGTCGTCTATCGGTGGAAGAGGGTAACTGTCTTTCTTGGTGATTTCATTCAGCCGTCGGTAATCGACACAAAATCTAGTGGAGCCATCTTTCTTTCGGACCAAGACGATGGGAGCGGCCCAAGGACAGGATGACGGTTCGATTACATCATTCTCCTTCATCTCTTTCAGGAGGGTTTCAACCTCTTCCTTCTTGGCGAACGGTTGTCGTCTTGGATGCTGTTTAATAGGGGGGTGTTCTCCAGTGTAGATCCTATGCTGCGTTAAATTCGTCCGACCCACATCCTCCGATGTAGATGAAAACAGATGCTTGAAGTTATCCACCAATTGTTCCGCAGCAGTCCTTTGATCCTTCGATAAGGGTGCACTCCCAATTAACTTCGATGTCAAGGACTCAGAAGACACAGTCTCAGAGGAATTGATTCTTCTAATGATGCAGTTTACGGGAGTACAAGTTGCTAACACTTCGCCTTTCCGGATATTCCTTGGCCTTTCACTCACGTTGGCAACTCTCACAGGAATTACATCCTTAGAAAGGTCCACAAGCGTAGATGCCTCCAGCACTCCTTTTGGGTTATTGCCTAAGTTGGGGTATTCAATGAGTCCAAATCGAAAACTATTGATTTCCTCAATGCAGCCAGGTATTAATGATTCTGACCTTGGGGGAATCGATAAATCTGTTTGGGCTATTATTTGATGAGATGATTTTACATCATATTCTGCGTTGAAGATGGCTATGTCTTCTCTCATCGAGTGCAGTTCATTAGTCTTGAAATCCAGGGTGAAGTCGTATTTCTTTAAAAAGTCCAACCCGAGAATGAAGGGGTCCGTGATATTCGCGACGAATGCCGTATGATGGTAGGTGGCATTCCCAAACACTATTTCCAAGTCCACTTTGCCTTCAGTCTCGATTTTGTCACCTGTCACAGTCTGGAGACTTACGCGTGGCGATGTCCACAACAGTTTCAATCCAAATTCACGAGCCACATCTGTCCTAACGATTGTCACATTGACTCCAGTGTCGACAATCAGTTTGCAAGGATTCCCATTTACATGTGCGTAAATGAAAAGTCCATCACTGCCACTACTAGAAGAGGAAATTTGCAGAGCTCTGGTGGTGTTGATTTCCTTCCCTCGCGTAGCTTGGCGAACCGGACAACTCCTTCGCAGGTGTCCTTCACTACCGCATTTCCAGCACTTCTGCTCTTGTTTCTTTTGGGCTGTTATGCTGCTCAGATGTCTTGCCAAGTCACCGAGTTGTCTCTCAAGTTCAGCGAGGTGGGACGACCTGGAATCAGACTCATCCGTTTCCTGAGTCCGGATTAAATGGCGATCCACACGGGTTGCTTCTTGGGCGGCCTCGTATCTCATCGCATACACAACAGCAGAATATAGGTCTTGGTAGCAGAGTCCCATCCGTTCGCTTCCGCCACTATCATGAATTGAGTCTTGTACACCTGCTACGAACTTTTCCCATCAAATGTGGCCAGTTTAATGGATGGTCGAGCAACAGATGTGGGAGCGCCAAACTGTACAGAACTGCTTTCCGCGGTCGCCAATCTCCGTTCCATGTCTTTAATTATTTCTTCCTTAAATGAAGTAAATTTCTTGTCTTCTTCTTCCAACTTATTTTCCACATTGGCGATACGCTCTTCCACAGTATCAAATGTTTCTTCCAGAGCATCAGCTTTATCTCCCATGGCGGTTAGTTGATTCTCCATCATGGTTTTCATCGACGTTAGGTCACTTTTTATTTCAATTTGACTTGTAGTAATTTTAGCAGTTAATCACTATTTAACTGTTCTTGGTTAGTCGCCAAACCTTCGGTCAAGTCACTTTTCACAGCATTAATTGCTTCCAGAAGTTGTTTTAATTGGTCATCCATTGCGCGAGTAATCACCATAAAAACAAAGTCTATAAATTCTAACAGTCTTTATGAAAAAAAAGTCCAAAGTCACACTTACTCCAAGAAAGTCCAGAAGAAGCCCCACGTTGGGTGCCAATTGTAACGGATTCGGTGCGACTTCCACTTTCTTGAAATGAAGACACAGTTCTTGATAAAAACACAGGAGCTTTATTTACACTATGTACAGGAGAAATCGTTAACAACTGCTAAATTAATCATCAGCAATTAAGCAAATATCACTCAACACCGTAAACTTAACGGTTACACACGTATTTACTTCCAAATACGAAAACAACACAGCGAAATGCCTCGCTATAAACAGAGCAAATACGCTCTCAGTTCGAAATCTCAATCGAAACTCCACTTTTTATCCAGCGTAACGGTTTATATACACACCGAAAAGAAATCTCTCAAATATTCCAAACGCTTCTGGAAAATAGTAGACCGTTATCAAATTTTATCAATGAACAAAAAATAAATAGGGGGGTTGTATACTTTAGCCATCTGTATAGGGGTTGTATATTCATTACGGGAAACTATTTACAGGTTACGTTGCTACAATAATTACTATTAACAGGATTTGTAACAATATGAAACCCAATGGTATAAAAAATTGGTACCATATAACAGTATCATTAATTAGAAATTGTGGTGATAATTTTGAATGAAGGTTTCTCTGAAGCAAGCATCGAGTTTCTTCAGTGTCATTGCTTTATATTGGAGGTAAACCTAACATGGAAGCGAGATAATGCAGTGATCAAAATCTGCTTAGCCTTCACGCAATTTTACCAGATTAGGTTTGTCTCAACTATAGTAGTATTTTTATCGTTATTATATGCCAATAACAAATGATCTGGGCTAAGTAAGGATATACAGAATTGCATCACAAGTACTATGTATGCTGTGAAATGTAACTTAGTTAGGGAAAACGTAATATTTAAATGGTTAAAATTAAATTAACACACAAATGAATTCCAGAGATTAACAAAGATAAATTTTTAGTGCCAATCTTTAAAAGTTTAAGGCGTATTTATAGTTTATTTTAATATAGAGCATTTTTATGGAAAAAAATAAGGTGAAGTTTCGTGATAGTAACTTTTCTAAAATACATTTACACTAAAAAGAATGAAATAAAAAAATTTTGGAATAAAAAATAGAACCGACTTCAAAATTGCTCTAAAAAGGGAAAAATAATTTTATTCTTTAAACACCATCGATAATACTTTTAAACATAATTTTTGAAATTGGCGCAAAAACGATAGATAAAATCATTCACAGGCCATAACTCAACTACACTACAACTATAAATTTAACCAGGTCCACTTTCTTCACTACCACATACATTATGCATTGATAACATCCTATTTGAGTAACAATATAAATGTTTCGTTCCTAACTTAAGAGGAATTTCTGAAAAAAATATGAACGAAGCATGGCTACACTGGATTTTACGTTTTGTTTTTGCGCCAACTTCAAAAATTATGTTTAAAAGTATTATCGATGGGGTTTAAAGAATAAAATTATTTTTCCCTTTTTAGAGCAATTTTGAAGTCGGTTCTATTTTTTATTCCAAAATTTTTTTTAAGGTTCAGAAATCGAATGGTATCGTTTCGATATCCACATTTTTGCGTTTGAACATTGAATAAGGAGTTTTTACTTATTTAACTAGCGGTACCGCACGGCTTTGCCTGTAGTAGAAAATTAAAAAATCGTTTGGTTCGCCTATATACAGGCGAACCAAACGATGGCGAGAAATTCATCATCCATTATTTGTAAATATACTTACAAATAATGGATGATGAATTTCTCGCCAATTTGCTATGTTCATGTGCTCGCCCATGTTACGGTTCCACGTTATGATAATTTGGTAATTTACTCGTCCACGTTATGATAATTTGCTCAGCAAAATGTTCATAAAATTGAAATAGAAAAAGAATAAAATGGAATTTTTGAAAAATCGCTTCGAGGTGCTCACCCCTATGCTACGAACTAATTTTGTGCCAAATTCCATGAAAATCGGTCGAACGGTCTAGGCGTTGTGCGTGTAACAAACAAACAGAGATCCAGACATAGTACAGCCTTTCACCTTTATTATTAGTAAAGATTTAAATGCCCAGTCCACTTGCACAAATGCGACATTTGTATGCATGTATTTGCACTTAATTCCCAGAATTTTCAACTTTGGGCTTAAATTGTGATATAATCTTTATCTTTACTAATAAATAAAGCTGAAAGTCTGTCTGGATGTCTGGATCTCTCTCTGTCTGGATGTCTGGATCTCTCTCTCTTAGGATGTATGGATCATTGTGACGTGCATAGCGCTTAGATCGTTCGACCGATTATCATTGAATTCGGTACAAAATAAGTTTGTAGCATGGGGGTGTTCACTTCGAAGCGAATTTTCTTAAATTCGATTTTGTTCTTTTTTTATTCCAATTTTAAGAAAATTTTACCGAGCAAAGTATCACAATGTGGACGATTAAATTACGAAATTATCATAACGTGGAACCGTATTATGGGCATGCAAATGAATATAGCAAATTAGCGAGAAATTCATCATCCATTTTTTGTAAATATACAGGCGAACCAAATGACCTTTTTCTGCTACTATGGCAAAGTCGTGCGGGTACCACTATTCAAACATAAAGAACACTTATTTGTTTTTGTAATATTAAGTATCAACTTTCGAAAAAGTTGTCTTGAAACTAAAAGTTTTCTGAAAAACATTATTTGTATGTGTTTCGGGCATGACTCAAAATGACACATGACATTGGACTGCGTTGAACATTGTCGCTACAATTCTATTGTCGATACAATAGAATATTTTGCAACCATTTGTGTTATGGTTAAAAAGCAGAACATTTTAACTCATGAACCAATCTGCAAATTTGAAAACGAAAAAAAAAAAAACAACTGAAATGCTTTTTTCAGAAACAAATAGCCACTGAACGCACATCGTATTTTACCCCTTGCTTCTACAAGAGGAGCAAAATTAAATTACCTTTATCTTTGTCTTTACTAATAATAAAGCTGAAAGTCTCTCTGTCTGTCAGGATCTCTGTGACGCGCATAGCGCTTAAATCGTTCGGCCGATTTTCAAGAAATTTGGCAGAAAGTTAGTTTGTAGCAGGGGGGTGTGCACCTCGAAGCGATTTTTTGAAAATTCGATGTGGTTCTTTTTCTATTCCAATTTTAAGAAAAAATTATCATAAGATGGACGAGTAAATTACGAAATTCTCATAACGTGGAACCGTAACATGTGCACAAGCCAATTGGCGAGATACGAAATTATCATAACGTGGAACCGTAACATGGGTACAAGCCAATTGGCGAGAAAATTCACCATACATTATTTGTAAATATACAGGCGAACCAAAAGACTTTTTAATTTTTTTATACTTTCAGAAATTGAGTGTATTTGTTAGCATATGAAATATGCCATTACGATAACAATAACTTAACGAAACGTGTGAAAGGTAAGTAAGAACAATCGCAAAGCAAGTGCTTTTGAGTGATCAGAAAAAGAATAATCTAAGTTTGTAACGAAATGATGCAGGGAACACTTCTTTACATGTTCCCAATAAAAATATCGACAACTGCTTAACAACAGAGTTGTACTACCAAGCCAAGACAATCTAGCCAAGTTTAGTAATGTCAGGAAGCTGACACTGGATTCGGCATGCAATTGTTCATGCCAAAGTTCGTGGTACCTCGCCACTTTGTGACGTAATGACCATTCAGGGGCGCCTCGCAATTTGTGAAATGGCGGACTCAATTTGCCGAACGGAATTCCAAATTTGGCCGAATGAAATCTCGAATTTCGCTGGACAATGACAATTTTGCCAAAAGAAACTCTAAAATTTACTAAATTTAACTTTTTTGGGGAGGTCGCAGTGACCTCCCATCGTGGCACTCCTGCATCCATGACACCGTTTTAGGTTGAAAATTCATCTTCAACGCACCATTATTAGCGTTAAACTTTAAAAAGTCTCGTTTTTTTCCGTTTAAAATTAATCGTAACAATTGGTTATAAATTCATTAAAAGCTTCACACATGTATCTTCATTCCTTGTCTTAAGTTTTTAGCAAAAGGGTTTGTTTCTAGTGTTATTACTTCTCCTAATATTTTTAATGATTAGAGTAAATTTCAAAATTAGTAAATAAATTTGTTTCAGCTACTGAATGTTTGAAACGTTCCTCGAAGCATTTCTCTAAAGTTGAATTACTATTATGGAAACAACTGAATAACAATGGGAATACAATTCAAAGATTTTATGTATATTTGTGACTAAAGCTGTAATTTCTAGATCCAAATAAACGAAAAAGTAAAAGTAAAATCCGATAGATGACAGCACACGTCAGATAACTTGTGGAAGCTTACTCATTTACTGCAAAAGCGCTTATTAGTCCGGTCAATAGATACATTTTACCTTGCAAAAAATGTGGTCAAAGATTTTATTTTTTAAATTTGTACATATTGGTGCCGACATGGAAAAACCAAGTTATCCAACACGAAAGACCCCGGGAGAACTTTTGGGGGGCGAAAAACCACAAAAATTTATGACTTTTTTTGTTTTTTCCAAAATATCTCCGAAATGGTTCAACTTAGAAAAACGTTTTAAATACAAAGTTTAAAGAACGTAAAATTTCCTACAACTTTTGTATTTGCAACTTTTTTGTAGCACAAATAACAAGCTTGCTATAGCTCTTTGAAAATAGGCAGTTTTCCTCCACTCCGAAAAAAAAAAGCTTTCACACCGAAAGCAAGGCGTCATAATTATTAGAACTTGAATAGAAACTTTAGTTTCAGAGAGTTTATCGATAGTTAGAGTAGTTTGAGCTTCTTGCTCACCCCCCCCCCCCCCCTCTGGTCACAGAGTAGCAATTCTGGCTAACAGATTAGTTTCCACCAGACTCCAAAAACAAACGATGTATTATGAAACTGAAATACATATATACACATTCATTTATAGCACATACGACGATGCAATAATAAAAAAAAAAACCTTCCCCACTGCTCACGAACTAATTTTTCTGATCTGAAAGAGGTAGTCTTCATCAGACTCCAATAATAGATGATATATTGCTGTTTGTAACTGGATTACACAATATATACATTCATTTGAGGGATATAACTCGTACATTCTAGTCTAATTATTGCAATCAAAGATGCGATTTTTAAACATTAATGTGAAGGAATGAATATTAGGCAGTTAATAAGCAAACAATAGACATAATAATGCATAAATAAAGGTACAGTAGTAATACGTAGTGAACACTTTGAAAAAAATCTGCAGAAACTGACTTTTTGAGGCATGAAAAACCCAAAAGAATTATCTTTCAAAATGAAAATCCAACTGTAGAAGCTTAATACAGATTAATTACAGACAGAATAATACAGATCTAAATTACAGAGAGATTCATTCGACCTTAAAGCAAATAGAGAAAGGACAACAAAATACGCTGTTTATCTTCTTCGAAGCCGTTTTGAAGGCTCAGGTTCTCCCGGTTCAGAATCTGTAGGGGGTTGAAAGAAGCTGTGGTCCTTTAATTGTTCATCTCCTTGTTGCGGCAATTCCAAAAGCTCCTGGAACAAATCATCTTCTTCAGCAGCTCATCCAAAGATGAAATTTCTGCAACATTTTCACAATTTGTGCCACTGCAGTGTTTGCACGTGCTGTAGCATTTTAAACCTGCCTTGTGACAAGAACATGCTCCAGTACAATTTTTCTTGCAGGTACAAGGTACAATCTTCAAAAGATTCTGAGTAACTGAATCTCTTTTCGTGTCAACATGCATTAGACCTTGCATTCTGCGTTCCCAACCCCATTTCTCTGGATCAACTGTGTTGCCCAACCAACTTTGAATTTGGTGGTAGAACCGATATGAGTGATAACGTCCAGCATCCCCCCCCCCCTCTCCCCGCACGTTGGAGTTAGCCCTGCAAGATTTATCTTAGCCCTGTATACTAGTTTTATAAAAAGATTAAATTGCAAAGTATCCAAAGATAGGTTCAAATACTTTACGTCACCTGTGTATAATATTTGCAAAATGTTTTCTCCAGCTGCAGCTAAGGCATCATGATAACAGATTGGGTCCATAAATACTTCAATAGCTTCCTTAATTTCAGGAGTTTTTTTTTTTTTTTTTTTTTTGACTGTTTTGTACAACTTAATTTTGCCTTGGCCAAAGATTGCAGAAGTCGTATCACACCCACTAAACGCATGGATGAAAAGAATATTGCTGGGGTCAAACTTAAAAGATTTAGTGGGGGAAAAAAACAAATCACAAGCATTCCCTCTTCCAGGTTTTAAAAAGAACAAGTTGCCGAAAGGCTGTCCTGAAGCTGTCATCAGCACCAACAGATCTATATCCTCTCGTCCACTATAACAACCTTTTCAGTTTCTTTTGCCTTTGAAAGAGCAGTAAGTAAGTCGGCATCATCTTGAGTCTGCCTGACTTCAATGCCACACTCTTCGAAATATGTCTCAAGAAGTTGAATAAGACAATTCTTGTTGTTATAATTTGTCAGAAATCTTTCTTGAGGAATTTAATTAACATGTTAGGTTTAACCATTACTTCAAGGGAAGAGATTGATTGCTCATTGATATGGCATTTGTGACAGGCAGTGTGAATTGTCACTTCTTTTAAGAACTTCAAAAAACGCCGATGTTCTTCATTTTGCCGTTTTGCGCTGCATCTTTGAAGATTTTCTATTCCCTTCTCCTTCAATCTTTATTTCGCATTCATGCAAACTGATTTCGCAAATAATAATAGTAATAATAATAAAACACCTTGGTTAGGCGTAATCATTTCTAGGGAAAAAAATTGTAATACAGAACACACAAATTGATAAAACATACTCTCGCTCAAACCCTGAAGTGACCAACATAAGTAGCTATTGATTCGATTCATCTCATTTGGAGAAAAAAAAGGGGGGATGGAATGGGGGTGTCTAACGGAGGCATTTACCCTCAGTTGTGAAAGACAAATGATTTCCAAGGTCAAACTGCCGGCGCTTCTCCTTTTTTCCTCCGTTATCCGATGCGCTTTCACGCACTTCTCTGGGGGGTTCAGAAAAAGTGTGACATTCAAGAAGCTGTAACTCGCTTGCTTTTCATGCCACAAAAATGTTGTAATGACAAAAGTTGAAGGAAATTTAATCCTCTTCAACATTTGCATTGGAAGTTTTTTTGTAATTTTAACCATTTTTGAGATATTTTGAAAATACCACAAAAAGTCACAAATTTTGGGGGGTTTTCGGCCCCCAAAACTTCTCCCGAGGTCTTTCGTGTTGGATAACTTGGTTTTTTCATATTGGCACTAGTATACACAAAATTAAAAAATAAAATCTTTGACCCCATTTTTTGTAAGGCAAGCCCGTTTTTTTCTACCTATTGACTGGACTATATTTCGCGGGTCGTAATTTTCGCGAAAATAGTAATTTTAGGAGCAGACAATTTCGCGAATTTTATATGCCCAGAGCCGAAACGCCGAAAATTAATACGCAACGAAAAAATATTTCGCGGATGAGAAAAATTTCACGTTCACGCACGCAAAAATAAATGCTTTTAAAGATCAGTCGACTCTCGCTACAACGCGATTCGACTTACGCGAAATGGCTTTAACGCGAATTCTTCACGAGTATCGAATTTTAGAACTAACGCGTGCCCACAACACAAAAATTTATCTAGAATAACTTCGGTAGAAAGCAATTTAATTCATCATTCTTTCTTCTTCCTTTTCTCTCTTCTGACAAGTTGACTGATGTGCAATTGTGCATGCGCTGTCAGGAGAAGACTGATAACAATCTAATCCGCGCAGCATAAATCATCTTCGTCTTTATTTTTTAAACTATAAATATAATTAGTGTATCTATTATACAGTGCTATTATAGTGCTGCATTTAGTAACTACTACATACAGTGCGTACCGTGCTGTTATACTCTCTCTCTCTCTCTCTCTTTCTCTTTCTTTGGGGCATCGTAAAAATTTTATGTTGAATAATACAGCTTTTTTAAATTGCAGTAAAAGATCAGTTCTTTTTGTAAAAAATGGTAATATATCAACGAAAAAAAAAAACGTTCAAAGCAGTTGAAGAGTTGTTCACAAATTCCCAAAATAATTAGGTATGCTTATAAAGAATTCGTATACATACTCTTTTCCCCAACGCGAAGTTTCTACTTGGGCGCGGGATCTTGCAACGCATCCCTCGCGTAAGTCGAGACTCGAATTTCATTTTTGTGTTTTGTTTAACACACGGGAAAGGGGGAGGAGATTTAGCTTCTGTGTGGTTCTGGTTTTGGAGATGGTCATTATCGGTAGAGGGTCAAAGACTCAGATAAAGATAGTCCCAAAACGGCAACTTAAAGCTATATTTGGTCGCTTAAGGAGGATTATGCCCCCCCCCCCCACCCCCAAACCCAGGTGTGGATCCAAGCCCCACCACTTGAATCCACACCTGGTTTTACACAACTTAAATAATATTCTGAAAAAAAATTAATAAATTTTTACCAATAAGGATAGTGGAGAAACACAGATACTTCTCTCAAAATTTCACAGTGGTAGAATTTTATTATTTACAGAAAATAAAACAAAACTTTTCAATTAAAGTTACACAACATTTTTAACGGTTTCCTAATTAGTTAAAAGCTCTGAAGGACTAAAAAAATCGCAAGAGGTGTTTTTCAAACACTTCAATTAATTGTTTTTCTCAAACACTTAGAAAATTCAATAATAAACACCTTGGAAGTTCCTATTGCTTTTTGTTTAATGGAATGCATTAATGTGTGCCAATAATAGTTGAATTTTTAACGCTTCCTAATTTTGCATTGGATTCGTCTTTCTTAAGATATAACTAGTTTTTTTTTCGTAACAAACAATGAAAATCCGAATCCTCGCTTCACTCCGAATTTCGAACATTACATTTTGCATTAGACTAGGGGGCTCCGCCCCCTGCTTGTTAACGCTCACCAACCCCCAAAGATTGTTTCGCAATCTTATTTAATTCGCAAAGATTTAAATCGTCAATTAGAAAGAAACAGATTAAAAATGCATTATGAGTTCCCTTTAGAACAAAAAGCACCCCATCCCCGGTTTTCAAAATAACTTGTACCAACTTGCAGAGCCGTAAGGGCTAAGGGGCTTCTTCTGAGCATTGCAAAACTGCAGTTTTGTATGTTTTGAAAGTCGCTTTCATATTCGTGGTCTCTAGTAATATATGTTGCTCTTTAGCTCGGGGCTTGAATTGATTTGAGCCTAATATTTTCCGTTAAAATCGAAACCCTTAAAATTTGTGAATAAGAAAGACGAAACAAACGAATCTAAAAGACATAAGCAACGCCAAACAAAACATTAATAATTTGAATGGAGATGAGATTTTTCGAACTTTATTAAAATGGCTTGTAACTTTTTTTTCCTTTGGAGATAGAAGCTTGGTTTATCTACCATAGGTCGAGTTAGATCTGGAGTTAAAAAATGCAGCTCTTTCAAGTGGTATAAAAAAAACTGTAAGACAATTCCTTTACTTTTTACTGATAGATTTAATGAAGAAAGTAGTGCTTAAATTTCAGTTAAGCCTAAACATATTCGAGCTAAAAACACAAATAACTCCCGCCGTAATTAAGTTAGAGCATTGAAATAAATTTCGTAGAAAGCGGAAAATTCCACCCTTTCCAACGATATTACTATGTGCAAGTAATTTTCATCCCTTTAATAGGCAATATACGCGAAATTTGAGCTTAAAAATAAATTACCAAAAAAAAAAAAATCTAATTCGAAATTTAAAAAACGAAACCCTAGATGCAAACCACAGAGGCTCAAAATAATTTTGTACAAAATTTTAAGGCTGTAGGTGCTATGGGATCTCCTGAACGCAAGCCCGCCACAGACTTCCTTCTTTGACCTTACTTTTTTTTTAAATATAAAGAGATCATCTCATCAATTTCTACGCGATAAATAACGCTACTATCGTGACATTTGAACATGAGTCGTAAATATTGATTAAATCCGACTTTACTCAAAAAATAGATGCAATCCTCATATAAATAATTGCCGATGATCGAGTACCCGCGTGTTTCAACAATAAAACTCGCACCACGGCATGATAATTTGATAATATGTTTTGG